>NC_084626.1:8445238-8477738 GCF_033978795.1 Nerophis ophidion | reverse complement strand
TGTGTATGTATATATATACTTGTATAGCGCTTTTCTACCTTCAAGGTACTCAAAGCGTTTTGACACTACTTCCACGTTTACCCATTCACACACTGATGGAGGGAGCTGCCATGCAAGGCGCTAACCAGGGTCATCAGGAGCAAGGGTGAAGTGTCTTGCTCAGGACACAACGGACGTGACGAGGTTGGTACTAGGTGGGGATTGAACCAGGGACCCTCAGGTTGCGCCCGACCAGCCTCCCACTGCACCACGCCGTCCATATACAAACCCCGTTTCCATATGAGTTGGGAAATTGTGTTAGATGTACAAACCCGGTTTCCATATGAGTTGGGAAATTGTAATAGATGTAAATATAAATGGAATACAAAGATTTGCAAATCATTTTCAACCCAGATTCAGTTGAATATGCTACAAAGACAACAAACGAACCCAAAGGGAATAAGCGGTAGAAAAATTGATGTTTTTAAGGGCTTCATAGGCATAATAGAGCAACTCTCTAGGCTCCACTGTAAGCGGACTTTTGATCTCCTGAATGAATGATGAATGAATAAAAAACAAAAACGTGTACTTGTCTTACAAACCCCGTTCACCATAGGAGTTGGGAAATTGTGTTAGATGTAAATATAAACGGAATACAATGATTTGCAAATCATTTTCAACCCATATTCAGTTGAATATGCGACAAAGACAACAAATTTAATGTTCAAACTGATTAACATTTTTTTTTGTTGCAAATAATCATTAACTTTAGAAATTGATGCAAGCAACACGTGAAAAAGATGTTGAGAAAGGTGGCAATAAATACTGATAAAGTTGAGGAATGCTCATCAAACACTTATGTGGAACATCCCATAGGTGTGCAGGCTAATTGGGAACAGGTGGGTGCCATGATTGGGTATAATAACAGCTTCCCAAAACATGCTCACTCTTTCACAAGAAAGGATGGGGCGAGGTACACCCCTTTGTCTACAACTGCGTGAGTACATAATCAAACAGTTTAAGAACAACGTTTCTCAAAGTGCAATTGCAAGAAATGTATGGATTTCAACATCTACGGTCCATAAAATCATCAAAAGGTTCGGAGAATCTGGAGAAATCACTCCACTTAAGCGGCATGGCCGGAAACCAACATTGAATGACCGTGACCTTCGATCCCTCAGACGGCACTGTATCAAAAAGCGACATCAATCTCTAAAGGATATCACCACATGGGCTCAGGAAAACTTCAGAAAACCACTGTCACTAAATACAGTTCGTCGCTACATCTGTAAGTGCAAGTTAAAGCTCTACTATGCAAAGCGAAAGCCATTAATCAACAACCTCCAAGAACGCCGCCGGCTTTTCTGGGCCCGAGATCATCTAAAATGGACTGATGCAAAGTGGAAAAGTGTTCTGTGGTCTGACGAGTCCACATTTCAAATTGTTTTTGGAAATATTCAACATCGTGTCATCCGGACCAAAGGGGAAACGAACCATCCAGACTGTTATCACTACAAAGTTCAAAAGCCAGCATGTGTGATGGTATGGGGGTGCAATAGTGCCCAAGGTATGGGTAACTTACAAATCTGTGAAGGCAACATTAATGCTGAAAGGTACACACAGGTTTTGGAACAACATATTCCGCCATCTAAGCACCGTCTTTTTCATGGACGTCCCTGCTTATTTCAGCAAGACAATGCCAAGCCACATTCAGCATGTGTTACAACAGCGTGGCTTCGTATAAAAAGAGTGCGGGTACTTTCCTGGCCCGCCTGCAGACCAGACATGTCTCCCATCCAAAATGTGTTGCGCATTATGAAGCGTGAAATACGACAGCGGAGACCACAGACTGTTGAACGACTAAAGCTCTACATAAAACAAGAATGGGAAAGAATTCCTATTTCAATGATTCAACAATTAGTTTCCTCAGTTCCCAAACGTTTATTGAGTGTTGTTAAAAGAAAAGGTAATGTAACACAGTGGTGAACATGTCCTTTCCCAAATACTTTGGCACGTGATGCAGCCATGAAATTCTAAGTGAATTATTATTTGCAAAAAAAAATAAAGTTTGTGAGTTTGAACATCAAATATCTTATCTTTGTAGTGAATTCAATTGAATGTGGGTTGAAAAGGATTTGCAAATCATTGTATTCTGTTTATATTTAGATCTAACACAATTATCCTATTCATATGAAAACGGGGTTTGTAAATATAAACGGAATACAATGATTTACAAATCATTTTCCACCATATTGAGTTGAATATGCTACAAAGACAACATATTTGATGTTCAAACTGATTTAAAAAAATTGTTTTACAAATAATCATTAATTTTAGAATTAATGCCAGAAAAATGTGACAAAGAAGTTGGGAAAGGTGGCAATAAATACTGATACAGTTGAGGAATGCTCATCAAACACTTATATGGAACATCCCACCGGTGTGCAGGCTAATTGAGAATAGGTGGGTGCCATGATTGGGTATAAAACCAGCTTCCATGAAATGCTAAGTAATTCACAAACAAGGATAGGACGAGGGTCACCACTTTGTGAGCAAATTCTCAAACAGTTTAGGACAACATTTCTCAAAGATCTATTGCAAGGAATTTAGGGATTTTACAATCTACGGTCGTATAATCACCAAAAGGTTCAGAGAATCTGGAGAAATCACTGTACATAAGCGATGATATTACGGACCTTTGATTCCTCAGGGTGTACTGCATCAAAAACGGACATCAGTATGTAAACGATATCACCACAAGGGCTCAGGAACATTTCATAAAACCACTGTCAGTAAATACATTTGGTCGCTATATCTGTAAAAGCAAGTTAAAACTCTACTATGCAAAGCCAAACCCATTTACCAACAACACCATGAAATGCTGCCGGCTTTGCTGGGCCCGAGATCATCTAAGATGGACTGATGCAAAGTGGATCAGGGTTCTGGGGTCTGACGAGTCCACATTTCAAATTATATTTGGAAACAGAGGATGTGGTGTCTCCCAGAACAAAGAGGAAAATAACCATTCGGATTGTTATAGGCGCAAAGTTCAAAAGCCAGCATCTATGATGGTTTGGGAGTGAATTAGTGCCAAAGGCATGGGTAACTTACACATCTGTGAAGGCACCATTAATCTGAAAGGTCCATACAGGTTTTGGAGCAACATATGTTGTCATCCAAGCAACGTTATCATGGACGCCCCTGCTTACTTAAGCAAGACAATGCCAAGCCGCGTGTTACAACAGCGGGGCTTTGTTGTAAAAGAGTGCAGGTACTTTCCTGGCCCGCCTGCTGTCCAGACCTGTCTCCCATCGAAAATGTGTGGAGCATTATGACGCCTAAAATACGACAGCGGAGATCCCGGATTGTTGAACGACTGAAGCTCTACATAAAACAAGAATGGGAAATAATTCCACTTTCAAAGCTTCAACAATTCGTTTCCTCAGTTCAGAAACGTTTATTGAGTGTTGTTAAAAGAAAAGATGATGTAACACAGTGGTGAACATGCAGAGGAGTTTCCCCCTGCTGAAGAAGACGAAGAGGTGTCAGAGGAAGAAGACAGCAGTGGGGGCTTGGCCGAGGTGTCACACCTGGAAAGCGGGACTGGTGAGGCTGTAGTGACGTCTGCAGGCCAGCAGGTCGAGCTGCCGGCTAAAGAGAGGGAGGACGAGCTCGCCTCGGTGAAACAGGTGGTGATACTGGAAGGAAAAGAAATAGTGAAAGAAGAGGAGGAAGAGGAAGAAGAAGAAGAAGTCAAAGAGGACTAAGATGAAGTCAAAGAGGACAAAGAAGATGAAGAAGTTGAATATGAAGAAGTTGAAGATGACGAAGAAGTTAAAGATGAAGAAGTTAAAGAAGAAGAAGTAGGAATTCAAGAAAATTATGAAGAAGGAATAGTTGAAGAAATTCAAGAAAAAGTCAAAAAGGACGAAGAAGAAAACAAAGAAAAGGTCAAAGAGGACGAAGAAAAGGACAAATAAGAAGAAAACAAGGAAAAGGTCAAAGAGGACGAAGAAGAGAAGACAGGTGGCCGTGGCAGTTTTTTTTCCCCGCCCCTTCAAAAAAAGGAGGGGGGAGTGTGCTCAGCCGGGTGGAATCCCGACTTGCGTCTGGCGATGGAGGACTGTGAAGAGGCGGACCCGACGGCGGCGTAGGAGACGCTTTGGCCCTGCTCAAGATAGCGGCCAGGAGGCGGAGAATGCGGCGGAACGAAGAGGCGGGGCGTGCCGCGAGCGACGCGGCAGCAATAGAGATCAGGTGCGTGGCTCACACACCGGCTCACAATTTGCCTATCTCCTCTCAGTGTATAAAAGGGGAGAAGAAGGAAAGATCAAGAGAGGAGAGGTGGAGTGTCCGCAGCACTGCAGGACAGCGAGCAACGATCAGAGAGCGAGCCACAGAGCGACAGAGAACAGCACAGGCGAAGACGATGACACGGCAGCTGAAAAGCAGACGGAGGAGGAGCTGAAAGAGCGACCAACCGACACTGCAGCTGTTATTGAAAAATAAAGAGTCAAACCTGTGCGAAGCGATGTCCTTCCTGGAAGGTCCACGCAATCCACACGACGACGGCAGGAGTCCTTCACAAACTGTATTACAAATAGTGGTCTGCTGAGACTAGGTCATATTTTTTTTTTAGTGCTTGTGGGCCCAAGAAAATATTGTGCAAACATTTTTTAGCTGAACACACAAATAGTAATGCACGAATACTACATAATCCACCACCTCACTTAAGATTATATTGTATTCAATGCAGATATTTATAGCGTGTGTGTGTGTGTGTGTGTGTGTGTGTGTGTGTGTGTGTGTGTGTGTGTGTGTGTGTGTGTGTGTGTGTGTGTGTGTGTGTGTGCGATCGTCATATCAGTTGGGAACGCAACAAAAATTTCCATCCAACAAAAAGCTGCTGTCCACAGACTAAACAAAAATAGACGCTTTTTCTCATTTTATTTTGGAGGATGACAAAGCCTGCATTTTTCCCCTCCTTTTGGATGAGTACTATTCACAAATATTTGGACAAGTGTGCAATTAAGAGTGTGTCAGCGCTCTTGTGGAAAAACCTAGTTTTTATTTGCGAGGCTCAAAAGGCAACTAACTTTTGAGTGTGTCAAACGAGCCGGGCAGCCTGCACACAGAACATGAGGGTGGAAAATAATCAACAGTGCAACGTGGCATTTAACAGCTGACTGGTTTCAGGTCTCAAAAAAAAAAGACTGCCTTTATGCTTAACCCCTTGAGGTCACACTTGATAGTTTATGCAGTTTTAGCAAGCTAATTAGAGCGCCTCAAGCTGCTTTTATACCCAATCATGGCACCCACCTGCTCCCAATTAGCCTGCACACCTGTGGGATGTTCCTAATAAGTGTTTGATGAGCATTCCTCAACTTTATCAGTATTTATTGCCACCTTTCCCAACTTCTTTTTCACGTGTTGCTGGCATCGAATTCTAAAGTTAATGATTAATTGCAAACAAAAAAATGTTTATAAGTTTGAACATCAAATATGTTGTCTTTGTAGCATATTCAACTGAATATGGGTTGAAAATTATTTGCAAATCATTGTATTCCGTATATATTTACATCTAACACAATTTCCCAATTCAAATGGAAATGGGGTTTGTAATAAAAGACAGTTGTCTATTATGTTTACAATTTTGTTTAGGGAAAAACTTGCAATAAGAAACTTATAATTAATGTAGGGCAGCACGGTAAAACAGGGGTTAGTGCATGTGCCTCAGAATACGAAGGTCCTGAGTTCAATCCCGGGCTCGGGATCTTTCTGTGTGGAGTTTGCATGTTCTCCCTCATGACTGTGTGGGTTCCCTCCAGGTACTCCGGCTCCCTCCCTGAGGATAGGTTGATTGGCAACACTAAATTGGTCCTAGTGTGTGAATGTGAGTGTAAATGTTGTCTGTTTTGGCCATGCGATGAGGTGGGGACTTGTTTAGGGTGTACACTGCCTTCCGTCCGAATGCAGCTGAGATAAGCGCCAGTACTCCCCGGGACCCCGAAAGGGACAAGCGGTAGAAAATGGATGGGATGGATGGATGGATGTTTAATGTACCCTAAGATTTTTTGTTAAAATAAAGCCAATAATGCAATTATTTGTGGTGTTTAGAAAAGTACTGAAAAGTAAAGATATGTATTATGGTACCGGTACCAGTGCCAAAATATTGGTATCGGGACAACACTAATATACAGTCGCGATCAAAAGTTTACATACTATTGTAAAGAACATAATGTCATGGCTGTCTTGAGTTTCCAATACTGGTGCCAGCGGGTGGGTTAGTGTTGTGTTGCGTTTGTGGTGTGTTGCAGGGCATATGTTCTCCAGAAAGGTGTTTGGTGTGGGTTCACAGAGTGTGGTACATAATATTAAGAGTGTTGAAGTTGTTTTATATCACAACCATTAGTGTGATCTGTATGGCTGTGGAACAAGACCCCTGGTTTACACACAGTAAAAACAAAGAAACTCCTCCGCCATTTTGGAATGACGGCAGGGGAAGAGTCACTCGTGACGTCACTAATTTGACCCGACGGTAAAAGTAAGCATGCGCTTATTAATTTTGGGGAGTGAGTTAAGGCCAGCTGTAATTCAAGGCAGGCGCTTGTTACGTGCCCAGCGGCTATTCAAAGAAATACGGTAGTCGTTTACCGGCCCGCCACACATTCTGCAAAAATTGCAAAATTGATAGTATTGCAAAAATTAAAAAAAACATTTTAAAAAGGTGGAATAAGGTAAAATCTAATGAGGAAAAAGTGGCAATATTGACACAAAGCCGCCTTG
Source organism: Nerophis ophidion (assembly GCF_033978795.1). Taxonomy (NCBI): domain Eukaryota; kingdom Metazoa; phylum Chordata; class Actinopteri; order Syngnathiformes; family Syngnathidae; genus Nerophis; species Nerophis ophidion. The sequence continues at coordinate 8,470,973 of NC_084626.1, read as the reverse complement.
CAGGCAGTTTTTTTTTCTTTTTTCTTTATTTTAAGGGACGGCGTGGCGCTGTGGGAGAGTGGCCATGTGCAACCCGAGGGTCCCTGGTTCAAATCCCACCTAGTACCAACCTCGTCACGTCCGTTGTGTCCTGAGCAAGACACTTCACCCTTGTTCCTGATGGGTGCTGGTTGGCGCCTTGCATGGCAGCTCCCTCCATCAGTGTGTGAATGTGAGTGTGAATGGGTAAATGTGGAAGTAGTGTCAAAGCGCTTTGAGTACCTTGAAGGTAGAAAAGCGCTATACAAGTACAACCCATTTACCATTTATTTTATTTATTTTCTTTTTTTTGCATTGCTCAAAAAAAAAAAAAGGACTAAAAAAATCTGTTATAATGAATTATTACTTAAAAATTATCACTTTAAAATGTTTTATTTGAAAAAAATATAACATATGTTGTGTGGTTGCCATATAAAAACATCAAAGTTTTGACAAAAGACATTAAAACAAACAAAATAATAGTTCAAACTTAAAATCGACAGATATATCGGAAGTTGATCTTGAAATTTAAGTGTTAAAAGTAAAAAAAAACTAATAAAAATGTATCACTTTATGAGTGGGTAACCTCTTGGATCGCCGATATTTAGTAGGATTTTATTTAACTTTTCAATGTGATTACTCAAAAATATTAAATAATTAAAATCAATGGTGTCCTGCATTATTGATCTTTGAGGGCTTTAATTGCTAAATAAAGCAACTCTCCTGAAGGAATCAATAAAGTACTATTTATCTATCAAAATACTGCATATTTCAGTTTTACTATAAAAAACTAAATTGTCTTTGACAGAAAAGGCATAAAACCTTATTTACTTTACTTTATATCAACATCAAGTTGATATAGACATTTACTGTAAGCATTAAATAAAAATTAATAATAACACTTTGACTTATTTCAACGTGTTAGTGACTGAGACCCTCTATGCTCCCCAGGAGCCCTAAGGATAACAAAAGTGTGTATATTTTGTTATGGTTTGAAAATGAAAAATATCAAAATGACCCCCGCATGCTTAAATTTTTCTGTGTGCGGAATAAATGGGTTGTACTTGTATAGCGCTTTTCTACCTTCAAGGTACTCAAAGCGCTTTGACACTACTTCCACATTTACCCATTCACACACACATTCACACACTGATGGAGGTAGATGCCATGCAAGGCGCCAACCAGCACCCATCAGGAGCAAGGGTGAAGTGTCTTGCTCAGGACACAACGGACGTGACGAGGTTGGTACTAGGTGGGAATTGAACCAGGGACGCTCGGGCTGCGCACGGCCACTCTCCCCACTGCGCCACGCCGTCCCTGTGGAAAAAGTTTGGACACCCCAGATCTACAGCAATGTAAATATTTGGTTACATGTCCCTTGGCAAGTTTCACTGCAATAAGGCCCTTTTGGCAGCCATCCACAAGCTTCTGGTTGAATTTTTGACCACGCCTCTTGCCAAAATTGGTGCAGTTCAGCTAAATTTGTAGGTTTTCTGACATGGACTTGTTTCTTCAACATTGTCAAAACGTTTAAGTGAGGACTTTGGGAAGGCCATTCTGAAACCTTGACTCTGCCCTGATGTAGCCATTCCTTTACCACTTTTGCCATGTGTTTGGGGATTTCTACTCCAAACACATTGCTGGGTATTGTGGTCAAAGAGCTCAATTTTTGTTTCATCTGACCACAGAACTTTTTTCCAGAAGGTCTTATCTTTGTCCAAGTGATGTCAGATGAAACAAAAATTGAGCTGTTTGGCCACAATACCCAGCAATATGTTTGCAAGAGAAAAGGTAAGGCCTTTAATCCCAGGAACACCATTCCCACCTTCAAGCATGGTGGTGGTAGTATTATGCTCTGGGCCTGTTTTGTTGCTAATGGAACTGGTGCTTTAAATGGGACAATGAAAAGGAGGATTACTTCCAAATTCTTTAGGACAACCTAAAATTATCAACCCGGAGGTTGGGTCTTGGGCGCAGTTGGATGTTCGAACAGGACAATGACCCCAAACACATGTCAAAAGTGGTAAAGAAATGGCTAATCAGGTTAGAATTAAGGTTTCAGACTGGCCTATATATATATATATATATATATATATATATATATATATATATATATATATATATATATATATATATATATATATATATATATATATATATATATATATATATATATATATATTATGTTGTAAAAAGGCCAGAAAAGCATCATTGCTTTTAGTTGCAGTTACAATACTGGTTGATACCAAGTCAATTTGGACCATTAATAAATATCTACAGACCAATACTGATAAAGATACCTTTTACAGTACTTGACATTTTTCAATAGAGATACTCAATATTGGCTTTCTTATTCGTATCTGACTTGGTGAAACTGTCCAGCACATCACTTCCAACAATGATATCAACCGACAACGATACGTACAATCCAACAATGTTATCAACCGACAAATATATATTCTGTACAATCAGAAGGCAAAAAAATACCCCCCAATGAGCAAGTACAGATCAACACAGTTTGATGAGGTCATGCATTCACACGCCAGTACAGGTCACATGACCACACACACCATTTTGTCCATCCCCATCCATTTCCTACCGCTTATTCCCATTCGGGGTCGCGGGGGGCGCTGGTGCCTATCTCAGCTACAATCGGGCGGAAGGCAGGGTACACCCTGGACAAGTCGCCACCCATTTTGTCATTTAGGCAAAATCAAAGCTATACCGTATTCGATATCCTTACTGGCAATTACCAATATGCTCCAATATATCTTGACGCAACACCAATAGAATGGTACATCCCTAAACTTTTGATGAATCAACAAACACAGATTTGTCCAAATGTAAATAGAAGAGAACTGAAAAACATAAAGCTGACTGCGCTTGTGTATCTGATGTAACTGTGGTCGTCCTGCACGATTTTAACGAGCGTCCACAGAACTTCACCGATCGAGTTACCCGAGCAGTGCTAGCCAATGAGCAGAAAGCCAAGGGTACTCAACTAATTGTCGCGTGGCGGTAATGCACCATTAAGCTGAATGCCAACCGCCGTACAAGACAAAGAACTAACTGTCGAGCACAGCTCTTACGACATTTTTGGGAAGTGATGTTTACTCAGCTAGATTTTCTTACACCAATACTGATACCACCGTTTTGTGGCGACATTTGGATCCATCTACCCCCCCAAGGGTATCAATTATTTCTCCAAGTGTGTTAACTTAAGAAAATGTTGCGTGACGTGCGTGCTGATGCTGACGTCATGAGGCGCTGACGTAACCCCTCTTACCTGCTTGGGGTCATCGTAGTAGATGGCGATGGTGCTCTGCTTGGGTCCAATGCTGCAAGGCTCGGTGAAAGCCGCTCCGCTCTCCTTGTAAGGTCCCTCTTTGAACTTGTAAGCAACGGTGACATTTTGAACTGGAGGCGATCCGGTTTTTATCACCACGTCCACCAGCAGGCCAGAGTAGACCAAGAAGACCACCAGTGTCACCAGCAAACACAACAGGAGGACGACGATGAGGAGAAGCAGAATGAAATCAGACATGTTTATTTTTTCCTTCGCTTTCGGAGAAATTTGCCCGGCTTCAACCGTCCGCTTCTGGGTTCATGCGACAGTAAATACGGGCGCGTAGGTAAAGGGAAAAAAAGGTGTTAAATTTCGTAGCGGGACGCAGTTAGCGTTCAAGGGCCGAGAAATGACAAGTTTGTTTACGGTGCTTTCCACCGACAGTGAGTTTAGCTTCCTGGATAGACCATTCACCGCAACATCAAGGGGTAGACCGACGCACAGTTTTCTCAAACGTTATAAATATACACGGTAAGTTTATTATATGAACGTATTTGTAATGTCGTATGTTGACAAACCGACCTTTAATACGTTTCTATGTTGAAATAAAATGTATTTGGCAACGCTTTAATTATACATTTACCGTGTGGTACCCAAGTTGTGTTTAGTGGTTCAGACCAAGACTATAAAGAAGCATGAAACAGTGGACGTGGGCGATACTAAAAACTTTGATTTTAATTTGCTGCCAAGTGAATACAGTGGCCGATACCGGTGTTGTCCTTGCACATTTATATTTATTAATGCAGTGTACATATGTGTGCATTATTTTTTGTTAATATATATTTTTTTAAGTTAATTTTCTGATCAAAACCTAAACAATATGAGTGTTACATATATCAATATTAGTTTCTAATTTAATTTATAATATAATTTAATTCAAACGGTAGGCCTGTTTCATACATTTTGTAAAACAAACAAAAAAGTCCATCCATCCATTTATTACTGCTTATTGAGGTGACAATTTGTCCAGGGTGTACTACTATGGCGTCACATTAGTGCCAAAAATCCAAGCGCGTAAAAGCTGTTATTGCGCGCTGATTCTCCACTTCGTGCGCGCGCGGGACACCATTTTTTCGCGCGTGTGGTATGGTGTCACATTAGTGCCAAAAATCCAAGCGCATAAAAACTGTTATCGAGCGCTGATTCTCCACTTCGTGCGCGCGTGTGGCGCCTTTTTGCGTGCGCGCGCGTGTATGGCGTCAAATTAGTGCCAAAAATCCAAGCGCATAAAAACTGTTATTGCGCACTGATTCTACACTTCGTGCGCGCGCGTGACACCTTTTTGCGCGCGTGTGGTGCCTTTGTGCGCGCGCGGCGCCTTTTTGTGTGCGCGAGGTTACTTTGCGCGCGGGCGCGGCGCATTTTTGCGTACGCGCGGTGCCTATGTGCGCGCGCCGTCTTTGTTTTGGCAATTAGTGGGCGGTTATTCTTACACCGCCCCTTCTTTCTGATTGGTCAGGCGAAAATAGCTGAGGGGCCAATAAGAAGTATAGCAGGGCGGGTCATCGTCAATATGTATCAAGATGATACAGCTCCTGTCGACAAACTAATTCTAAAAAGTCCAACTTTAGTGGAGTTGTGGAAAATGCCAATTGAATTTTATCTAAAAGCCTTTGAAGAAGGTAATGTCTCATCTGTTGAGAGAACATCACATAGTTAATGAAGTTTTAAGATCAATCTCTTTTCATACAAATACAACCAGTCCATAGATGTCAGTCAATGATGGAAATTATATTTTCAAATATGTTTTCTTTCCTCACTTGTCTGTTTTAAAAAATATTTGTATTTATTTAATATTTGTATATGTAAATATTGAATGTATGCCACAAAGTGGGACTATTAATTGTCTTTCCTCCTTCTGATTTGTTATAAATGTCAGAGTATTGTATGTATGTATATATCTAAATAGTAGATGTAACATTGACATCAATAAAATGATGGGGACCTGCTGTCCGAGGTAAGATGGCCACTATGCTGGAGAAACATGGAGTGTTTATTCATATCTATGATGAAAGGTCCATGGCAGTTCCCTGGGATTAAAAAGAAAGGAAACCATGTTTTCATGGGGCTATCATGGTTGAACAAGTAAGTCTTTAATACAATTATCTCTCAGATTTAATTTGCCTAATGTATGGAGCAAGCTTTTTTTGTTGTTTTTTTTAAATACATATTTTTAACTCTGCCATCTATACTGATCTGGGCTGATATCTAATTTTCCATAGTTTGAGTTGTTTGCAGAAACGTAAATACTTTTTATAGTAAAATTAAAACCATATTCATTAGATGAATGAAATGCGCTGACAGTTCATTGCTCCTATATAATTCACTTCAATTAATTGTTATGTTAACCTGTCATTCATTATTCTACTAAAATATTAATTGCAATCATAACATCAATAATTAGGCCCATATGCTAATCATGTGGTCCTGATATGAAGTATGCATAGATAAGTGGGTTCGGGTAGACTCTGATGTAAACTCAAAGTAGATAGAGGAAATAGTCCCCCATTGTGGCATACATTCAATATTTACATATACAAATATTAAATGAATAAAAATATTTTTTTTAAAGCAGACGTGACGAAAGAAAACATATTTGAAAATATAGTTTCCATCATTGATAGGTTGATTGGCGGCAACACTAAATTGGCCCTAGTGTGTGAATGTGAGCGTGAATGTTGTCTATCTGTGTTTGCCCTGCGATGAGGTAGCGACTTGTCCAGGGTGTACCCCGCCTTCCGCCCGATTGTAGCTGAGATAGGCGCCAGCACCCCCCGCGACCCAGAAAGGGAATAAGCGGTAGAAAATGGATGGATGGATGGATGGATGGACTGACATCTGTGGACTGGTTGTATGTGTATGAAAAGAGAGATATTGATCTTGAAACAAACAAATTCTAAAAGTCTTTGAAGAAGGTAATGTCTCATCTGTTGAGAGAACATCACATAGTTAATGAAGTATCAAGATCAATGTCTCTTTTCATACACATACAACCAGTCCACAGATGTCAGTCAATGATGGAAACTATATTTTCTAATGTTTTCTTTCCTCACTTGTGTTTTAAAAAATATTTTTATTTATCTAATATTTGTCCTGGGTTCAAATCCAGGCTCAGGATCTTTCTGTGTGGAGTTTGCATGTTCTCCCCGTGAATGCGTGGGTTCCCTCCGGGTACTCTGGCTTCCTCCCACTTCCAAAGCCATGCACCTGGGTATAGGTTGATTGGCAACACTAAATTGGCCCTAGTGTGTGAATGTGAGTGTGAATGTTGTCTGTCTGTCTGTGTTGGCCCTGCGATGAGGTGGCGACTTGTCCAGGGTGTACACCGCCTTCCGCCCGATTGTAGCTGAGATAGGCGCCAGCGCCCCCCGCGACCCCAAAAGGGAACAAGCGGTAGAAAATGGATGGATGGAGTTGTATATATGCCACAATGGGGGACTATTAATTTTCTTTCCTCTATCTACTTGTAAGTTTACACCAGAGTCTACCCGAACCCACTTATCTATGCGTACTTCATATCAGGACCACATGATTAGCATATGGGCCTAATGTTATGATTGCAATTACTATTTCAGTAGAATAATGAATGACAGGTTATCACTACAATTAATGAATATGGTTTTAATATTACTATAAAAAGTATTTACGCTTCTGTAAACAACTCAAACTATGGAAAATTAGATATCAGCTCAGATCAGTACAGATGGCATAGTTAAAAATATGTATTTAAAAAACAACAAAAAAAGCTAGCTCCATACATTAGCCAAATTAAATCTGAGAGATAATAGTGTAAGACTTACTTGTTCAGCCATGATAGACCCATGAAAACCTGACATGTATAACAAATCAAACTGTTTGGAAATTAGTTGAAAATTGAGCAAGTTATGGTTATTTAAATAGTACATGTTCCTTGACAACTATGTACTGGGTGGGGCCAGCTGCCTGAGGTGAGATGGCCGCCACGTTGCCATTGACTGACAGCGCTCAGATCCAATCAGAAAGAAGGGGCCGTCTAACCCAAAGTGCCAAAACAAACATGACGTGCGAAGAGATGCCAGACCGAGACGGAGCGCGCACATATAGGCACCACACGCACGCAAAAGGGTGTCGCGCGCGATAACAGTTTTTATGCGCTTGGATTTTTGGCACTAATGTGACGCCATATACGCCGCCTCTTGCTCGATTGTAGCTGAGATAAGCTCCAGCGCCCCCCGCGACCCCGAAGGAAAACAAAAGCGTCATATAATGTTAATTCAAATATGATGCTATGGTTATTAGCTTTTTATTCCAACAATGTGCATTTGTGTTCTATGTTTTCCCCATTTTTTTGTTTTAGATTGATTTGATTATAATTTCACTATTTTATAGTAACTGCGTTTGTTTATTTCATTTTATTTATCCCGATTGAATTTATTTTTGCAATACCTCTGTTGTAAACTGTAATCACGATTATTTAAACAATTAAGATATACATTCTTAAATTAGGTCACTCACAATAGTGAAGCTACAGAACAGTGATTCTCAAACTGTCATTTGCGTGGCAGGCTTTATCTTGTGATACACCAAAGAATCACTTGATTAAATATTCAAACATAATGTTACTGTTAAAATTTGGTGTATAGATACAGTGACCAAAAATATTAAATATACTGATGAAATACAAGGCAAAGGTTTGATTTAACAAATATTTAAGCCTCCTACGCTACTGTATTTTGTTGTTGGTTGTTATGGTTGTACGTGGGGAGGCAGGTGTTCTCTGAGGTGGTAATTGTTGAAAAAAGTTTCAGAATCACTTCTGTAGAACATTAGGTTTTAACTTGTTGAATTAAATGGTATAAATTTACTGTTCAAAGATATTATTGAAATGTACCTGTATGCTGTTTTTGAAATATATGTTAATTCAAAGGGGGAAAAAATATATATTTCAGCAAAAACATTCATCAACAGCATTTTATTTTTTACCACATAAAACCAAACGTTATAACATGTAACTGTATTGTTTCATTTTACACTTACTGATAGCAGAAATGTATACATTTCGAAATATTTTTTTCCTGATTCAATCAGATTCATCCGTGTCATCCAGAGCGCCATTCTCCTCTCTGTTGACCCTACTTAGTGTCTCTGTGTCGCTGCCTTGCTCCTGAGGAAGAACACAAAAGTGACATGAATCCGTTTGCATAAATCTATTTTGTGTTAAACCACCATTGACTTCTGAGAATCGTAAAGCAGCCAGCAAAACCTTGCTAAAACCAGATGATTTTTTTCCCGCTTAACGAGGCATCTTAATGCACTCGTAGCTCGTCCCCTTAAAAGGGGTGGAGGCTGCACTAATATCCAATGAAAACCTCAAACTATAGTAATAAATATAAATAATTTGAGGTGCTTACTATGAGGTATGTCACACCGCTACCTCTCTATCTGGGTGTTATCTATCACCCACCTGGACCCTATTTGGACTTAATCAGTGAATTTTCAGTTTGTTGCTGATCTAGTGATGCACACAGATAATATAACTATAATGGAGGATTTTAATACCCATATGAATACCCCGCCACACCCTCTGGTTGTGGCGCACTGGACTATATTTGATAGCTGTGGTTTTACACAAATAACAAATCAACCCACGCATCCCAACGGTAATGTGATAGACCTAGTCCTTGTCGTCACCACTTCCAAAGTTATGGAACTCCCCTACACTAAACTAATGTCTGATCATTATCTTATAAAATTTGAACTTCTGACACATTGTCAATAAGCTACGAATAAACACTGCTTTAGCAGCCACAACATTAATGCTATCAGAACTATGACTTTTGCTGGCCTACTGCTTTCGGTAATGGAACATTTCCCAAATTATGTGTGCTCTATCGATAACCTTGCTAACAACTTTAACAATGCCCTGCGCAACGCCATTAATAGTATAGCTTCACTAAAGTTAAAAAAGGCTCCTAAAAGGTGTACCCTCTGGTTAGAGAGGAATCCACAGCTGTTAAAATATCATGTAGAAAGATGGAACGCAAATGTCGTGCGACTAAACTTGAGGTTTGCCATCATGCATGGGGTGATAGTGTAATAACTTATAAATGCACACTAACCATAGTTAAAACTAATTACTACTCAAATCTCATCCACCTCAATAAAATTGATTCTAAATATTTGTTCAGTACAGTAGCATTGCTATACCACAAAGGACCCCTCCCAGTAGCTCCACCCACTCGGCTGATGACTGAATGAATTTCCTTAGTAAGAAAATTGAACTCATTACAAAGGAGATTAAAGGTAACGCTTCCAAGCTACAACTGGGTTCTATTAACACCGATACGAATGTATGTACGGCGGATATTGCCCTAAAAAAATATATATCTCTTTTTAAAGAAATAACATTAGAGAAACTCCTGCGACGTGTAAATGGGACATAAACAACATGTTTACTTGACCCATTTCCTGGGAAACTTACCGGTCGGTGTTTCACCTTCCCTTTATCTCAAAAATCTTCGAAAAAAATGTTGCACAGCAGCGAAATGAACACTTTCAGTCCGGTTTCAGGGCAAATCAATCTACGGAGACGGGTCCTTGCAAAAATGACTAATGACCTATTGCTAACTATAGATGCTGATGCGTCATCCATGTTGCTGCTACTTGATCTTAGCGCTGCTTTTGATACCGTCGATCATAACATTTTCTTAGAAAGTATCAAAACATGTATTTGTATGTCAGACTTAGCCTTTTCTTGGTTTAACTCCTATCTTACTGAAAGGATGCAGTGCGTCCCCCATAACAATGTGACATCAGTGTATGTTAATAAGGTAATGTGAGGAGTTCCACAGGGTTTGGTTCTTGTCCCTGCACTCTTCAGCATCTACATGCTGCCGATAGGTGACATCACACGTAAATACAGTGTTAGCTTTCACTGTTATGCTGATGCACCTAAAACTGACTAACACACCAGGTTGTAGTCACCGGGAGGCGTGTCTAATTGAAATCAAACAATGGATGTCCAGCGACTTCTAAGAAATAGAAATGCTGATAGTCAAACCTCGGATTCAGGAGGAACAGTGTGGTTTTCGTCCTGGTCGTGGAACTGTGGACCAGCTCTATACTCTCAGCAGGGTTCTTGAGGGTGCATGGGAGTTTGCCCAAACAGTCTACATGTGCTTTGTGGACTTGGAGAAGGCATTCGACCGTGTCCCTCGGGAAGTCCTGTGGGGAGTGCTCAGAGAGTATGGGGTATCGGACTGTCTTATTGTGGCGGTCCGTTCCCTGTACGATCAGTGCCAGAGCTTGGTCCGCATTGCTGGCAGTAAGTCGAACACATTTCCAGTGAGGGTTGGACTCCGCCCAGGCTGTCCTTTGTCACCGATTCTGTTCATAACTTTTATGGACAGAATTTCTAGGCGCAGTCAAGGCGTTGAGGGGTTCCGGTTTGGTAACATTCAATATTTACATATACAAATATTAGATATATAAAAATATTTTTCAAAACAGACAAGAGAGGAAAGAAAACATATTTGAAAATATACTTTCCATCATTGACTGACATGTGTGGACTGGTTGTATGTGTATGAAAAGAGAGATATTGATCTTGACACTTCATTAACTATGTGATGTTCTCTCAACAGATGAGACATTACCTTCTTCAAAGACTTTTAGAATTTGTTTGTGTCAAGATCAATATCTCTCTTTTCATACACATACAACCAGTCCATAGATGTCAGTCAATCATGGAAATTATATTTTCAAATATGTTTTCTTTCCTCACTTGTCTGTTTTTAAAAAATATTTTTATTTATTTAATATTTGTATATGTAAATATTGAATGTATGCCACAATGTTGGACTATTAATTTTCTTTCCTCTATCTACTTTAAGTTTACACCAGAGTCTACCTGAACCCACTTATGTATGTGTACTTCATATCAGGACCACATGATTAGCATATGGGCCTAATTATTGATGTTATGATTGTAATTACTATTTTAGTAGAATAATGAATGACAGGTTATCACTACAAGTAAGTAATATGGTTTTAATATTACTATAACAAGTATTTAAGTTTCTGCAAACAACTCAAACTATGAACAATTTGATATCAGCCCATATCTGTACAGATGGTAGAGTTAAAAATATTTAAAAAAAACAACAAAAAAAGCTAGCTCCATACATTAGCCAAATTAAATCTGAGAGACAATTGTATTAAAGACTTACTTCTTCAGCCATGATAGCCCCATGAAAACCTGATTTCCTTTCTTTTTAATCCCAGGGACCTGCCATGGACCTTTCATCATAGATATGAATAAACACTCCATGTTTCTCCATCTTACCTCGGACTGCTGGTTCCAATCATTTTATTGATGTCAATGGTACATGTACTATTTAAATATACATATATATACAATACTCTGACATTTATAACAAATCGAAAGGAGGAAAGAAAATTAATAGTCCCACTTTGTGGCATACATTCAATATTTCCATATACAAATATTAAATAAATACAAATATTTTTTAAGACAGACCAGTGAGGAAAGAAAACATATTTGAAAATATAATTTCCATCATTGACTAACATCTGTGGACTGGTTGTATGTGTATGAAAATAGAGATATCTTAAAACTCCATTAACTATGTGATGTTCTCTCAACAGATGAGACATTACCTTCTTCAAAGACTTTTAGATAAAATTCAATTGGCATTTTCCACAACTCCACTAAATTTGGACTTTTTAGAATTCGTTTGTCGACAAGAGCTGTATTATTTTGATACATATTGACGATGACCCGCCCTGCTATACTTCTGATTGGCCCTGAGTGATTTTCGCCAGACCAATCAGAAAGGAGGGGCCGTGTAAGAATAATCGCCCACAAAGTGCCAAAACGAAGACGGCGCGCGCGCACCTAGGCACCGCGCGCACGCAAAAATGTGCCGCGCGCCGCACAAAGACACCTCGCGCATGCAAAAAGGCGCCGCGCGCGCAAAAGGGTGTCGCTCGCGCGCAAGAAGTGGAAAATCAGCGCGCGATAACAGTTTTTATGCGCTTGGATTTTTGGCACTAATGTGACGCCATAGGATGGACCACTCCTCTTTGCATCAGTTGGTGACATCTGCAATGGTGACATGTCTCCATTCAAGATGATCCCCTGCTGGCTTCCTAATGGACTGGACTTTCACATGAAGTTGGGATCCGGGATGACCACTCCTTATGCATCAGTTGGTGACGTCTCTGCGCCGCGACGTGTCTACATGCAAGAGGCTCCCCTATCGGCCCCACTATGGACTGGTCATTCACATTATTAACTGTATCCATTCTCATTGTTCCCATTGGGTTGGGTTTTATCTTGCTCTGATGTGGGGTCTGAGCAAAGGATGTCGTCCTGGCTTGTGCAGCTCTTTGAGACACTCGTGATTAAGGGCTATATAAATAAACTTTGATTGATTGATTGATTGATTATCTTATCAGACAAGCTGCCCTCTTCACATTCAACGGTCCACATGGGCAAGAAGCTATTAAATGATAAATGGGTTGTACTTGTATAGCGCTTTTCTACCTTCAAGGTACTCAAAGCGCTTTGACACTACTTCCACATTTACCCATTCACATACACATTCACACACTGATGGAGGGAGCTGCCATGCAAGGTGCCAACCAGCACCCATCAGGAGCAAGGGTGAAGTGTCTTGCTCAGGACACAATGGACGTGACAAGGTTGGTTCTAGGTGGGATTTGAACCAGTGACCCTCGGGTTGCGCACGGCCACTCTTCCACTGCGCCACGCCGTCCCTATTATTGCTCTTATCTTCACACTGCCAAACCTTTAAGAGACATGCTGCTTACTCAGCACTATTACGTTTGCATAACACGCTCACTTTTTAAAGGATTTATTTAACTCACTGAGGCTGATTGTTTTCGTCTGTTTCCACAACACCATTCAGCTACGTAGTCCTAAATGCTACAATCTTAAACCCAATGCTTCCAAACCCAAAACACGTGAGAAATGCATGATGGCAGGGCAAGCATAATATATTGATCTTTTTATATGTACCAATTTATGTTCTATTTTTTTCCCCCCATCCTAAGTCTTTAAAGACAGATATCCTTGATAGTCCAGCTAACTTTCTGGAATGCTTAACAAGTTACATTAAGGAACATCACATATTTATACTTGCACCGCATGACTCAACGTGTCCAAAACGGAGAAGGAAGAAGGAGAGTTTATTTCAATCTTTGCCTTCTCCCTGTCATAGCAATTACTGATTGTTTGTTCACGCCGTGTGTTTAACATGTACAGTAGACACTAGGGATGTAACGATATAAAAATTGAATATCACCGTTATCGTGACCCAAATATTCACGGTTATAATTTTTATTGCAATATTGTTGAATGATTTTAACACTAAGTACTTATAACACTAAGTAAAGTACCTTTACACACTGTAATCTTTTGACCATTTTCTTTTTAAACTAAGATAAATACTGTTAAAAACTGTAAGAAAAGCCCCTATTTTGCATGTTTTGTATTACTTGTGCGTCACTGATAGTGTTTTAGTCTTAGTATTTTATCTGTATCAAAGGCTAAAGTTTTATTGTTTAACATATGGCTTTGTATTGTAGCACTTTAAGATGTAGTTCAATGAAAAGTGTGGAACAAAATCTAACATTTATCATTACTAGCGGTCCTTGAACACACCATAAAAACAACTTAGTCTCGTATTTCTCTGAGTACAGTATATAACAGGTGTCCAACTCAAGGCCCAGGGGCCAGACTTGGCCCGCGAAAGCACTTAAATAATATGAGTCAATTAAGCATCTTATCATTTACTAAATATAATATTTTCATTGTGACAGACAGAAATACATGTATTGCATGCTATTGAGTATAATTCAAACTTGCGTATCTAGTAATGCAACAAACCTAATACTATCATTAATTTCAAACGTTTTAAAATTAAAACAAAATAAATATTTGCTTGAGTTATATCAAAGCAAGTTACTCATCAAATTGTACACTGCAGAAATGACAATAGATTTTACAGTAAAAAAAAACTGGCAGCTCAGTTCCCAGGATTTTACAGTAAAAAAAAAATAACCATTGTAAATTTTACGTTGAAGTTGTGGCAACTCACTGCCTTTTTTTTAACAGAACATTTTAATTTTTTTTACAATGTATGTAATACAAATATAATTATAAAATGCACACCAATTTATTTTATAATATCATGAGGGGAATTCTTATACATTTGTATTCATAAATTATATACCGTTACAAGCGGCCCTTTTAGGGTAGACATAACTGCGATGTGGCCCTCAGTGTAACCATGTTCTACACCCCTGGTAGAGAACAATCACTCTGTTCTAAGAGAGCAAAATTGAATACCTTAGTTGCTAAGACAGTATTGTGTTTATTTAAGTTTAGATTGGGGTAGCTTGTTTCTTAATGGGGAAAGTTGTTAATCTTTCTCGGTTTTATGTTAGCATTTAAGATAACGAGCTGGTGCGAGTCAGTATGTGAGTTTATCAAAGTGCAGTTATCAATCTTGGTTTTTCGATAATTTGAATTTAAAATGGTAATACAGTCAGGAGTCTTACCGCGGTTATCATTATTACTGTTTATTTATCCTTACATCCCTAGTAGACGCATGACATACTATTCATGTTACTTTGGATCACTTCCTCTGTGGCAATTACCTCTTCCTCTGATAGATCCTGTGCAGGCGGCTGCTGCTCCTCTTCCTCCTCCTCACTTTCTGGGCACCTTTGAGAAAGAATTTCTTCGCCCTGCAGAGCACATTATCTTTATACAACACACTATATGTCGTTTTAGAAGTAGAGAAGTCCACATGAATACTTATTTGACTACCTTCAGGTTGCGATTCTTTAGGTTGCCTATCCAAAACGCTTCCTGACAGTTGTTGAGGGTGAGCATGGCCTTCACTCTGTAAACAAACAGCTCCAGACTCTTCTTCACGGCCGGCACGTGGTTGGTCAAGCTAGTATCTTGGCGAATCTGGGCGAGCAATAAAAATTCAGGTCGGTTCATGGCATCACAGTGGGGTCAACCACTTCTATTTGTGGGAGTTATGTTCCGAAACCACTCAGAGGACCTATGATGAATCTGGTCTTTTCTTACTGTAAATTTTGTGACAAAGTTGGATACTTGTTTTAAATAATGCTAAAGCATGAAATCATAGGGTTAGGGCAAGTTTGTGTGAACTTGCACATAGAAAAGTGACTGTGGCGCAAAATTTAGACTAAAGCATAACCAATAGAAGGAAGTGTTTTTTAAACATAAGATCATTGTCTCATAAAACGTTATTAGTTAATGATATTATCAGAGACAACAATCTTAACGTCATCGGTCTCAGCGAAACCTGGCTTAAACCAAATGACTTTTTTGCGCTAAATGAGGCATGTCCTCCTAACTTTACACATGCGCATATTGCTCGACTACTGTAACGTATTATTTTCGGGTCTCCCCATGTCTAGCATTAAAAGATTACAGTTGGTACAAAATGCGGCTGCTAGACTTTTGACAAGAACAAGAAAGTTTGATCACATTACGCCTGTACTGGCTCACCTGCACTGGCTTCCTGTGCACTTAAGATGTGACTTTAAGGTTTTACTACTTACGTATAAAATACTACACGGTCTAGCTCCATCCTATCTTGCCCATTGTATTGTACCATATGTCCCGGCAAGAAATCTGCGTTCAAAGGACTCCGGCTTGTTAGTGATTCCCAAAGCCCAAAAAAAGTCTGCGGGCTATAGAGCGTTTTCCGTTCGGGCTCCAGTACTCTGGAATGCCCTCCCCGTAACAGTTCGGGATGCCACCTCAGTAGAAGCATTTAAGTCTCACCTTAAAACTCATTTGTATACTCTAGCTTTTAAATAGACTCCCTTTTTAGACCAGTTGATCTGCCGTTTCTTTTCTTTTTCTTCTATGTCCCACTCTCCCTTGTGGAGGGGGTCCGGTCCGATCCGGTGGCCATGTACTGCTTGCCTGTATATCGGCTGGGGACATCTCTGCGATGCTGATCCGCCTCCGCTTGGGATGGTTTCCTGCTGGCTCCGCTGTGAACGGGACTCTCGCTGCTGTGTTGGATCCGCTTTGGACTGGACTCTCGCGACTGTGTTGGATCCATTGTGGATTGAACTTTCACAGTATCATGTTAGACCCGCTCGACATCCATTGCTTTCCTCCTCTCTAAGGTTCTCATAGTCATCATTGTCACCGACGTCCCACTGGGTCATTATTGTCACCGATGTCCCACTGGGTGTGAGTTTTCCTTGCCCTTATGTGGGCCTACCGAGGATGTCGTGGTGGTTTGTGCAGCCCTTTGAGACACTAGTGATTTAGGGCTATATAAGTAAACATTGATTGAAAGTGTTTTAAATGTATGTGAAAATCATCATCGGTCCACTTTAAACAAATAAAAAAAGAGTCATAGAGGAAGCCAGAAAAATGTGAGAAATAGAGATATCATAAAGCATTGATTATGCTGCTCTGCAAAGACGTCACTGTATGCTACGCCAGTCTCCTCCTCAAAAACCGGCCACAAGCTTGATGTCAATGTTCTACTTTGATTTAGAAACATTTATAAATAAAAGTTATTGTTATAATTATGAGGTTAAATTTAGTTTGAGAACACTGCCCATTTCTCTTCAATTACCAATGTTCACGCGCAAAAGAAGTCAACATGGTGAACACATTAAAGCATTATCGAGCCTTAAAACACATTCTGAGACACCTTAAAATAGCAACACGAATAATGGACACACTCAAAAAATTACTATTTTTGTCACTGTACTCTAGGATCTATAATTAATTGACTGTACACGTGACATAGGTAGCAACCTTGGAATGTCCACACATGTGATGGAGCTGGCGAGTACTGAGTTGGAAGGTCTTCAACAGGTTTTGAACATCCTCCTGAGTGAAAAAACACAACATCAGGCTTAGAGACTGTTGCTGTGTTCATAGCACTACGAGATGGTGTGCTTTACGCACACAAAAGGCTGAAAAAGAGCTTTTGCTCTTCAAAATAACACCAAGTCACCCACTGTACCTTGTGCCTTTTAAAACTAAAGTCCAGGAGCGGCATCCCCAACTTCAGGAAAGACTCTAGGAACAGGCGTCCGTACTACCGACAAAGATAACAAAGTTCAATGATGGGTTCTCAGTTCTTAATGCAGCGCTTTGAGTGTCTAGAAAATTGCTACAGTATATAAATCTGAACCCTCATAATTGTTAATAAATGAAAGTAAAAACTAGAGATGTAACCATATAAAAATGTAATCACGGTTATTGTGACCAAAATTATTACTATATTGTTGAATGTAGTCAAAGTGAAGTTGGCATGTTGTGTAAATCGTAAATAAAAACAGAAGACAATGATTTGCTAATAATTGTCAACCTATATTCAATTGAATACACTGCAAAGACAGATACTTAACGTTTAACTGGAAAACATTATGTTTTGCAAATAATAACTCATTTGGAATTTGATGCATGCAACATGTTACAAAAAAGCTGGAAGAAGTGGCAAAAAGGCCTGAGAAACACATTAAACACTTATTTTGAACGTCCCACAGGTGAACAGGCAAATTAGGAACAGGTGGGTGCCATAATTGGGTATAAAAGCAGCTTCCATGAAATGCTCAGTCATTCACAAACAAGGATGGGACAAGGGTCACCACTTTGTGAACAAATGCGTGAGCAAATTGTCAAACTGTTAAAGAACAACATTTCTCAATGAGCTATTGCAAGGAATTTAGGGATTGCGCCACCTACGGTCCGTAATATCATCAAAAGTTTCAGAGAATCTGGAGAAATCACTGCAAGTAAGCGATGATATAAGGGACCTTCGATCCTTCCGGTGGTACTGCATTAAAAAACCGACACCAGTGTGTAAAGAATATTCACCAAATGGGCTTAGGAACACTTCAAAAAAACACTGTCAGTAACTATTGGTTCGTCGCTACATCTGTAAGTCCAAGGTAAAACTCTACTATGCAAAGCGAAAGCCATTTATCAACAACACCCAGAAACGCCGCCAGTTACGCTGGGCCCGAGCTCAACTATTAATGCTCAAAGGTACATACAGGTTTTGGAGCAACATATAAGCAATGTCTTTTTCATCAAGACAATGCCAATTAACGTGTTACAACAGTGTGACTTAATAGTAAAAGAGTGCAGGTACTAGACTGGCCTACCTGTAGTCCAGACCTGTCTCCCATAAAAATGTGTGGCGCATTATGAAGCCTAAAATACCATAACAGAGAGTGTTGAACAATTTAAGCTGTAGCTCAAGCAAGAATGGGAAAGAATTCCACCTGAAAAGCTTCAAAAATTAATCTCCTGAGTTCCTAAACGTTTACTGAGTGTTGGTAAAAAGGAAAGGTCATGTAACACAGTGGTAAAAATGTCCCTGTGCCAACTTTTTTGCAATGTGTTGCTTCCATTAAATTCTAAATAAAAAAAATAAGTTTCTCAGTTCCAACATTAAATAGATTGTCTTTGCAGTGTGTTCAATTGAATATAAGTTGAAAAGGATTTGCAAATCATTGTATTCCGTTTTTAATTACAAATTACACATGATGCCAACTTTACTGGTTTTGGGTTTTGTAAATGTAATGTTTATTATTATTTGTGGTGAGTGTGGTGTCCTACTGTTGTCAGTGGTCTTTGAACCATAAAAACAGCTCTGTTTCATATTCCTCTAAGTATAGAACAATCACACTATTCCCAGAGAGCACAGCTTGTGGGTTCAATGCACACAATTCATTATCTTAATACTGAGAAAGTAATGTGTTTATAACTCGACATGCAAATATAACTCACTTTTAAACACACATTGACGACAGACCTTGAATCAAAAACCTGCATCACATAAGAAGGCAAAAGAGATACATAAGTTGAGTTTCTGTTTTAAAAATTAAGAGCAAAAAAACAATAAAAGGGAAAGCAGAAGACCTAAGAAACATAAGGTACCTTCACCAGGTTGACCAGGATGTGAAAATCCCGCACGGCCAGGTTCCATGTCAGCAGCTTTTCACTCTGAGCCTGAGGAGAACAGACACACATAGAAGCAGTGTTGATCTAATGCTTTACAAAGTAATGTGGACCCCAACTTACCATGAATTGATTAACGTGGACCCCGACTTAAACAAGTTGAAAAACGTATTCGGGTGTTACCATTTAGTGGTCAATTGTACGGAATATGTACTGTACTGTGCAATCTACTATTAAAAGTTTCAATCAATCAATCAAAAACGCGTTACTGTAACGCCGTTATTTCTGGCAGTAACCAGTAGTCTAACGCGTAATTTTTTATACTCAGTAACTCAGTTACCGTTACTACAAACCCCGTTTCCATATGAGTTGGGAAATTGTGTTCGATGTAAATATAAAGGTAATACAATGATTTGCAAATCCTTTTCAACCCATATTCAGTTGAATACGCTACACAGTCAACACATTTGATGTTCAAACTGATAAACCTTTTTTTGTTTGCAAATAGTCATTGCTTTTAGAATTTGATGCCAGCTACACGTGACAAAGAAGTTGGGAAAGGTGGCAATAAATACTGATAAAAATAAATACTGATAAAGTTGAGGAATGCTCATCAAACACTTATTTGGAACATCCCACAGGTGTGCAAGCTAATTGAGAACAGGTGGGTGCCATGATTGGGTATAAAAGCAGCTTCCATGAAATGCTAAGTAATTCACAAACAAGGATGGGGCGAAGGTCACCAATTTGTAAGCAAATTGTCGAACAGTTTTAGAAAAACATTTCTCAATGAGCTATTGCAAGGTATTTAGGGATTTTACCATCTACGGTCCGTAAAATTATCAAAAGGTTCAGAGAATCTGGAGAAATCACTGCACGTAAGCGATGATATTACGGACCTTTGATCCCTCAGGTGGTACAGCATCAACAACCGACATCAGTGTGAGTAAAGGATATCACCACATGGGCTCAGGAACACTTCAGAAAACCACTGTCAGTAACTACAGTTGGTCGCTACGTCTGTAAGTGCAAGTTAAAACTCTACTGTGCAAAACGAAAGCCATTTATCAATAACACCCAGGAATGCCGCCGGCTTTGCTGGGCCCGAGCTCATCTAAGATGGACTGATGCAAAGTCGAAAAGTGTTATGTGGTCTGACAAGTCCACATTTCAAATTATATTTGGAAACAGTGGACATGGTGTCATCCGAAACAAAGAGGAAAATAACCATCTGAATTGTAATGGGTGCAATGTTCAAAAGCCAGCATCTGTGATGGTATGGGGGTGTATTAGTGCCCAAGGCATGGGTAACTTACACATCTGTGAGGGCACCATTAATGCTGAATGGTCCATACAGGTTTTGGAGCAACATATGTTTTTATCCAAGCAACTTTATCATGGACGCCCCTGTTTATTTCAGCAAAACAGTGCCAAGCCATGTGTTACAACAGCGTGGCTTCGTAGTAAAAGAGTGCGGGCACTTTCCTGGTCCACCTGCAGTCCAGACATGTCTCCCTTTGAAAATGTGTGGCGCATTATGAAGCGTAAAATACGACAGCGGAGACTCCGGACTGTTGAACGACTAAAGCTCTACATAAAAAAAGAATGGGAAAGAATTCCACTTTCAAAGCTTCAACAATTAGTTTCCTCAGTTCACAAACGTTTATTGAGTGTTGTTAAAAAAAACAAGTGATGTAACACAGTGGTGAACATGCCCTTTCCCAACTACTTTGGCACGTGTTGCAGCCATGAAATTCTAAGTTAATTATTATTTGCAAAAAAAATAAAGTTTATGAGTTTGAACATCAAATATATTGTCTTTGTAGTGCATTCAATTGAATATGGGTTGAAAAGGATTTGCAAATCATTGTATTCCTTTTTTAATTTCCTCTAACACAATTTCCCAACTCAATTGGAAACGGGTTTTGTATAAGTACCGTATGACCCCTCACAGGCGTATGTGTAAAATCCGACTACAAAGGAGTCGAGTGCTTCACCACGCCAAGTAATTAATTAGTGACTGTGAGATTGAGTTGTGTGACAAAAAGTGACAAACCTCACTGCTGTCACTGCTTTTGCCTATTGGAATCCTCCGGACTGATTTTTCCAGCTCCGTCATCAAGACTTTATAGAACACCAGGAACGTATGCCTTTAGGAAAAGGAAAGATTACGTTAAGATTAGAGAACAATTGTCACAGAGGAATAACAATGACGAAGATGCAATTACTTGCTAAGGGTCGGCCAAGCGGCAGAGCTCTCATCTTTTGAAGCATTGATAATTTGAGAGAATCCTTCTTGGGTTATTTCCTCCACCGCCTTTAAAACGTCGTCAACATTCCTCAGGTAAATGCTGCAGACAAACAAACAAATAAAAATAAGTAAATTTTATTGTGGTAGTCATTCGTAGTGCAGCCAGGTGACACACCTTAGGAGAGCCTGAAGCGCTTCATTGAATTTATTCCCTCGTTGCTTCTCCCCAGTGACTGTCATCCATTGCTGGGTTAAGAAGCCCCGAGCAAGAGACGCTAAGTAGACAAAGCAACACGTAAGTCCACTTAAGTAACCATTAAAAGATTGAAAGACTGACCGTTCTGCTCCTTGAAAGCAACGGGGTTCCCTCCTTTCTCCGCCACAGTGGACAAAAGCTGGGATAAGGTCAGTGCTGAGCTGAGATTTGGAATAGTGCTGTGGAAGTTCAGTAGGTAATCCAAGCTATGTCTGCGAACATATAAAGTTTCCCACTTTATGAAAAGCTGATTTTCTCACAGCGACAACGCACTCCTGATATACAAACCCGTCATTGTACAAACTTTTTCATTTACAACCCGCAGAAAAAATACAAATATTCAGTTTTTTATGTACCTTGTCTCTGTGTAAGAATGTTTCTCCCCTCCCTTATGTGCCTGCAGGCCACCCATTTTGTGCACATCGGTTGGGGCCGGCTGATTGATCTCAGTGCTCACTGCTTCTTTATTCAGCATAGGGATGTACAGTATACTGGTACTAATAAAGTACCGCGGGACTAAGGAATAAGGTACCTTACTGGCTTTGAAAAATACCAGTACTTATTTTTATCATAAACATAATGGCGCGGTATGGTGACATTGCTGTTGTAATATGAGCTGAGGCACATGTGAGTCAACACACACACACAGAGCACTGACAAACAGAAACAGTGTGGAGAAAGAAGGTAAGCTGAACGAATTTTGGTTTATTTACTAACAATAAAGCTGAAGCTATTAACACTGAAGCGCTGATCTGCTCACGGTGATTTAATGCATAGCTACAGTGGTGGGCAAAAGTTTACAAACAATTGTAAAGAACATGGCTATCTTGAGTTTCCAATAATTTCTACAACTCTTATTTTTTGTGATAGAGTTATTGGAGCACATATTTGTTGGTCACAAAAAACATTGATGCAGTTTGGTTCTTTTAGAAATTTATTATGGGTCTACTGAAAATTTGGACAAACCTGCTGGGTCAAAAGTAGACATACAGTGGGGCAAAAAAGTATTTAGGCAGGCATCGATTGTGCAAGTTCTCCCACTTAAAATGATGACAGAGGTCTGTAATTTTCATCATATTTACACTTCAACTGTGAGAGACAGAATGTGAAAAAAAAAATCCAGAAATTCACACTGTAGGAATTTAAAATAATTTATTCGTAAATTATGGTGGAAAATAAGTATTTGGTCAACCATTCAAAGCTCTCACTGATGGAAGGAGGTCTTGGCTCAAAATCTCACGGTACATTGCCCCATTCATTCATTCTTTCCTTAACACGGTTCAATCGTCCTGTCCCCTTAGCAGAAAAACAGCATGATGTTTCCACCTCCATACTTCACAATAGGTTTGGTGTTCTTGGAATGCAACTCAGTATTCTTCTTCCTCCAAACACGATGAGTTGAGTTTATACCAAAAAGTTATATTTTGGTTTCATCTGACCACATGACATTCTCCCAATCCTCTGCTGTATCAACCATGTATCCATTTTGGTATAAACTCTACTCGTCGTGTTTGGAGGAAGAAGAATACTGAGTTGCATCCCAAGCACACCATACCTACTGTGAAGCATGGGGGTGGAAACATCATGCTTTGGGGCTTTTTTTCTGCTAAGGGAACAAGACGATTGATCCGTGTTAAGGAAAGAATGAATGGGGCCATGTGTCGTGCGATTTTGAGCCAAAACCTCCTTCCATCAGTGAGAGCTTTGAATGGTTGACCAAATACTTATTTTCCACCATAATTACAAATAAATTCTTTAAAATTACTACAATGTGAATTCCTGGATTTTTTCCCCCATTCTGTCTCTCAGAGTTGAAGTGTACCTATGATGAAAATTACAGACCTCTGTCATCATTTTAAGTGGGAGAACTTGCACAATCAGTGGCTGACTAAATACTTTTTTGCCCCACTGTATATAGACGCACACATATACACACTTATATTAACACACACATATATACATTTACTGTATATACAAATGTATATATTAGGGCAGAAACTAACGATTAATTTAATAATCGATAAATATGTTGATTATTACTTCGATTAATTGATTAACAATCGGACAAAAGAGACAAACTACATTTCTATCCTTTCCAATACTTTATTTTAAAAAACAGCATACTGGCACCCTGTCCTTTCAACTTTCCAAATAAAACAAGGCAAGTGGTACGAAAATGTTATGTTTTTTATAAAGTGCACCATTGTCATGCACAATAGATATAATTTTGCTTAGCGGAATTTCAAACCTGGCTATTACCTATTCCAACCATTCTGCAATGTTGGATGCTGAATGTCTTTCCTCTAGTGGCATGGTCGTAAGGCAGATTGACTTCATGTTCCATTCGTCTCCAATGTAGTGGCATGTATTGCCAAGGTAGGCTACACTTGTCCAAACATCAGTAGTGAGAACAATTTTGCTCTGGGTGGCTTTTATGTCAGTCTACACTGCATGGAATGTCTGCTCGAAGTTCCTCTCCATCAGTTTAGTAAAATTGTTCCTCGAGGGAAGAGTGTAACCAGGGTTGAGGACGTGAATCATTTGTCTAAAACCTTCATCATCCACCATTGATAGTCGCCTCATGTCAGTTACCAACATATTCAGGATAGCATCAGTCAATGCAGCCGCTTGCCGTGGTGTGCAGACCTTCCTTTGTACCAAGTCGCTAATGCTGGGTTGTTTCTTTCTGAAATGAGAGAAACCATATTATGAGCGTACATAGTAGCATCATTTACATGTAACTCAATAAATACCTAGTTGATTTAATTAATAATTTCTGACGTAAAAGACAAATACGCCACCACAATAAAAAAACAGCTAAATTAAATAAATGGACATTGGAGTTGCAGAATACACCAATAACCACACAGAAATGTAACTCATCAGATCAGAACTAGATCGGATATAGTACACGTTTTTGTTCTGAATAATAAAGGATTCACTTCAGGCAACCGCTGAATAATAGCATGAAATATTCCAGCACCTTCATAACGTTTAATTATGCTAAAGTGTCACTCAAGTCTAAATAAATTTATATAGCTTTATTGGGCACGGCTACATCGATCCATTATGAAACCAACCTGAGATATTTCTGTCCGTTACGTCAATTTCGAAATTGGTAAACATGCGTTTTCTCTCTCAGAACGGAGTCAAATGTGCCGGAGACACATTATCAGCCCAGCGTTACAACAAAGGGATAACGTTAACGTTTTTCACAAAAAAGCTGAACTTATGAATGTCTGCTGCGACTCAAAACAACACAGAAAATGAAGTCGTCGCAATATCCAAAAAGTTCCTAACACTCTGAAAGTTAATACACAACAGTTGCTGCTGCGCTTCTTTAAAAAAAAACCTTGTTAACACAAGATTAAAAACACACAAAGACGGACACAATGGATCAGTATACTAATAGTTACGTACCGTGAGTTTTCCCTTCATCCATGGCTCCTCTTCAGGTGCTCCCGAAGCAATGTTGTCCTTCCGTGCCACACGAGGTCCATGATGCACTTTTTGCAGGAAACTGTCTTCTTTGAAGTCTTTAAAGTAAAGTGTTCCGACATTTTGGACGACTTAGGTAGTACACTTTTCTTCATTGAAGCAATAAACTCCAGATGTTTCTCCGCTGAACTATCCGTACTGTTTCCCTCCGCCATTTTTCGAATATTTCCAAGCAAATGAGACTCCGTGGTCATGTGAGCTGCACATGACACATCATTGGCTGGCTCACTGCCACTTCATGAGACGTAGCCTCAGCGCCGCCCTGGCGCTGTTTTGTACTGTTTTTGTACTTATTTTAATTATTGTTTCTCAGCTGTTTGTAAATGTTGCAGTTTATAAATAAATGTTTAGGGGGGG
>NC_084626.1:8305238-8440238 GCF_033978795.1 Nerophis ophidion | reverse complement strand
GTTTTAGTACGAAGCCGCACCACTTGATGTTTTGCACTGTGCTTCAACATAAGAGTATTATTATGGTGTGTGTATAAGGTAAGACATTATTATCTGGGGTTTTGTTTTGCAATATTATGCAAAAGCGACTTTTCTTACCTTCTGGTACATGCTGATCTGTATTTGAGATCTAAATAAGTCCTGAAAATTTGCGTGCGTCCGTGTCGAATCCGTAGTCAGTAAGATTCTTCCTTTTCTCTATCTTCTTGTTATGGGACATTCATCCTACGCTGTTGCCATTTCTTATATAAAGTAGTGTAAAGTTCTTACTTATATCTGTCAGTATACTCGCCACGAAAGCGCTAAAACATACCGGGGTAGTGAGTTTACTAATCACCCAAGGAACTTTCGTTATTACAGAGTTCCTCTCGAACGTTTTTCAAGACACACATTTCCGGCGATGTTATTGCACTAGTGAGTAACGGATGAAGAGATGCTGCTCCATTATTGATTTAAGTAAAGTCTGAATGTCATTAAACAGTTAGCTCCATCTTTTGACGCTTCTTCCACTCCGGTCCTTGCATGCTACACCGGTACAACAAAGATGACGGAAAAAAGGGCTGTCGAAGGTGAGCCACATAAATAAGACCGCCCACAAATCGGCGCATCCTGAAGCGACTGTCAGAAAGCGGCTAGAAGGTGATCTGTAAAACATAATCCATGCAACATTTTGATCAAAGAACCACCATTACATGTTATGTAGACCACTAGGAAGTGTTTTCAATTGAGAATGAAAAAATAATAATATGACACCTTTAGTGCGCCCTATTAACCGGTGCCCCTTCTATATGAAAATAGACCTAACTAGACCCGGTCATCGGCAGTGCGCCTTATAATCCGGTGCGTCCTATGGTCGGGAAAATAGGGTAAGTGTGGCCACTGAAAATAGTAGTCTCAGCAGTAGCAGATCATAAATGAATAAACAAGCATATTATCTTATTTTCAAAGTGTTGTTACTCACTTAACAAGCAGCTCCAGGTTCAGCTCAGGTCCTTCTTCTTTGAGACGTCCTGCCATAACTCCTAAAGCTCTTTTCAGTAAACGCCGATGACCAGGCTGGCTGAAACCAAACCTGACAGATCAGCACACAAACACAAACACAAACATCACACTCAGCTGAATTTTACCAGGTAAACACACGACTTGACAAGCACTTTTCTGCTCACCAGCTGAAGATGGTGTTGAGGACCTGCAAGAGAAGCTGGCAGCATGAAGATATTAAGTGATGCTCTTGAATGTCCACTGTGGGCCCGTCCACCATGCCGTCATTCTCAGAAAGCAAAGTCTGTAGACGCAAAAGGCAGGTGAACGAGTTGAAGCACAGATTTGCATTGCCCCTTTTTTCCTTTACTGTACCTGAAAATAGTTATGACAGTTCTCCAAGTGCAAGCAGAGGGCGGGCAGCAGCTGCACGAAGAAGGTAGCAACATCCTTAGGACTCTTTTGCTGAAGGTGCGAGAACCCCACGTTTTTGTCGGCTTTCACCTGTCAATCAATCAACATTTATCTGTATAACCCTTAATCACAAGTTCCTCAAAGGGCTACACAAATCACGACATCGCTTGATTTGAACCCACAGTCGTGTCAAAGAAATCAATAAACGTTGGCTTGGTGTGCAAATCAAAGTCTGACAGTTGGTGGTGCATCTTAATAAATTTTAACATAGGTCAAACGTTGATTTCAGGAGATTTAGCAGTTTATGTCTTGATGTGTGCAAACAAGTACAATATTCTACTTTTTAAAAATAACTCACATTTGAGAAATACTGTATGCAATATTTGGGATTCTTGATTATTTAAAAGTTATAAGTTGTGTCCCGATACCACTTTTAACTTCCAATACAATACCAATGGAGCCTTGAGTATTGGCCAATACTGATATTGATTCAATACGATATCAGCACAAATTGTACATATTTAATATTTTGTACTGTGCAATGTTAGAAAATTATCAATCAGGTGAAACGAGTCATACAGAAAATGGTAGGTATACAAAACACTACTCTATTCATTATTAACCATCTAAATTGAACTCAGGCTGTCTTTAAGTTGAAGTGGACTGCTAATTGTTTTTTGGAAACACCTAGTGGCCACAATAATTCATCAAGTTAAGCTCATAACATAGTACGTTGATAACAAACATGTTTGTTACTGGATATGTTCTAATATACTCATGCCTTGGAGACTTTGTATCTGTAAGTAATATGCAATTGTAATTATTTGATACTTCTTTATACAAACAAATGTGAGGTTTTAGACAGTAATATTGCTCAATAACATTACATATGCCTAGCATGTGTGCTAAGCTTTTGTATAGGTGTTTGATCCTAATAGCCTACAGCGTACTATGTTTACTTTTTCTAAATTACTTGACTAAAATAGAAAAAAGACCAACCTTGCGTGCTTATTGGAGGACATTTAGATGTTAACTGGCTAACGCCTCCCCTCCAAGTCCTAATAGTAACATAAGGTTTATGTTTTTCTCCGATTTCAGATCAACATTTGCAAAAAGTGACTTTTGTGATTGATGAATTAGATTCTACTCTAATAACACTTTTTATCTTTTTAAATGTCATTCTTCGCTCTTGACGAAAAAAGTTAACAAGCTAAATGCACAGACGCACAATACAAGCTTAAGTCTTGAATATGACTCACACATCTCAATTGCCAAATGTATAGGTACGTACTGCTAATGAATGATAATTGATGATAAAACTTATGACACTAATGCTTTAAACTTTACTAACTTCTGATTTCCTTCCTTCATTTACTCCATAAATTATATTAATGCCACCATCTCCCCCTCAGCGTCATTATCTTATTTTGATACTCCTTTCCTGCAGACCAGCAGGTGTTACAAGGCACAATTGAAAGCGCACAGCCATACAAACCTCAAACATGTTTATATTGCCGTAAAATGATATGATAATAAAATCAAATTGTCATTATTATCACATATTTTTCAATTATTACACACTCAGTGTGAATGAGATGTTTTTTTGGCCTATCTTAAAGAAAAACGTAAATGAGTGTGTTTTCCGCAAATATATTTTTTTTATTAAAACTAGCGGAGTGGTGAATGCAGAATGGCAAATATGTGGGGACGCACTGTACCAAATAAATCAATCTTTCAAATATATTGTAATTCGTTGACATGCACGAGGGCTTGTGTGCCAGTAGTTTTCACTGTGGTGTACCTTTAGGAAAGGACGTCTCTTGGCAGGGGCAGCTGTGAGACTGAACTCTAGTTTGTGAAACATATCTTCCAGGAGGAAAATCAGCTCTGCAGGACCGATCAAAACCTCTTCTCGTTTCTAAAAGAGATTTGGTTATGGTATGAGTTTATTTTTGGAACATGCATACAATTAAATTGTCAATGTGTATGTATGTGCAACACAAAACCTGATGTATATTATTTGAGGGATAGGATTGTAATCAGCTTGATCTGAATACATTTTACACAATGTTAAGGGGGTGCAAACAGCACAGGTACCAGGAATTGTTTTTCCTGTGTAGATAAATGTTCCTGGAAATGCTGGCAGAAAAGGGGCTGATGGACATTACTTGATATTTTACCTTGGTTTGAAGTTCAGAGTCCAGCAACGAGCAGGAAAGCAAGCCGCACTGAACCACGCTCAGCACCTCCATGTCAAGCTCCCTGAAAAATTGCCTGTAGGACGCCATGTTGACTCCATGCCGGGCCTCTTTCTCTTTGTCCTTCTCCAATTCCTTTACAACAATAACAACTTTCCACGATTAACTATACGGCAATTATTATCATTTTCAGATACAAATCTGTGAAAAGGGGAAACTAAATCATAGTCTTGATTTACATTAACATCTAATTTAAATTTCTATCCATCCATCCATCTTCTACCGCTTGTCCCGTTTAATTCAATTTCTAATGTTGCAATTTTTTTGTTATGATTTGTCGAGCAGAATCACAAAGGCTGGCATTGTACTCAAAAACTCAAGTTGCACTGATGTTAGCCTGACACCTCGTCCTCCCTCTTACATCCCCCAGTGGGCCAGTGAGCCAAGGTGAATTGGTCCAGCTGCCCTGGCAGACTGGATATCATTCATCATCTAACACAGTGGACCCCAACCTTTTTGTATCCGCGGACCGGTCAACGCTTAATAGTTGACCGGGCGATCCCCCCTCCCTGCGGTCCGGGGAGGGGGGATCTTATTTATTTATTTTTTGTTTTTTGTCATGAAAAAGGGACGTTTATGTCATGAAAAAGGGAGGTTTTTGTGGTTGGTGCACTAATTGTAAGTGTATATTGTGTTTTTTATGTTGATTTAATAAAAAAATATATATATATATATTTGATTTATTTATTTATTTATTTTTTAAATAAAAATGTATAAAAAATTATTCTGCGGCCCGGTACCGGGCTGCAGCCCGGTGGTTGGGGACCACTGATCCAACAGGAGGAGCTATCGCATTAATTAACTGACTTTTCTTTTGAGTTGTGCGTGCATGTGCTGTCGAATGACTGTGAAATGTGACGTGACGTTTGAAAAGTTTATGGCGGTTTGCCAAAGATAAATTTAGACCGTCACAAATGGATTTGGTGCTACTTGTTCACGTGTCCTCATAAACACATTATAACGCACCTGGTCTGCCAGAGAATAAGAAGAGGGAGCAGGAGAAATTACTAGCCTTGCAAATTTAGCAACTTTGTCGCTGTACTTAACGAGTGACCAGACTTCTGTCGATATTCTATAATCAAAGAAGCAACTAACAACAAATCTAGTGGAGAGACTTTTGGAGGGTCAGACATGAAGGCAAACACAAGGGTCTCCATTTTCTTTGTAAAAAAATAAGCAACAGAAAAACGTTCATTAGTAGTTCTAAACATATTTGTTTTGTTTTTCATGTATTATACTTACTTTTTTGCAGATGAGTAATTGCCAACTAAGCAAATTCAACAATGACGTCTTTACATTATTGCAAAGATTCCCACTCCTGTGTAGATCTCGTTATTACCTCCAGCAAGAGGTTATGTATTAACCCATGTCTTGTTTGTCAGTCAGTTAAATCAGTAGTTAATTAGGTAGTTAGAAACATACTTCAAAAAGTAAATTTTGAAATTGGATAAGCAACTAGTGAGTATATTTTGGGGATGAATTCTACTAGCTAACTTTACATTTACGTTAGAAGGCTTAACCTCTGTGTGTGTGTATGTGAGAGTCCCCACCTCCACCCACAGAGACAAAGCCAGTGGATGACTGACAAGAAGGTTTAGTTTGTTTATTTCTGCTGTCAAACAACCTTCTTGTAGACTGTTGGGAAGCGACAGATGAACAAAACAAATAATGGCAATTTAATGTATTCTTCCACGTGCTGGGGTTTGTCTGGGATGGTTGGCAACATAACTCAAAAAGTGATGAGCAGAATTTGATTTAACTTTTGGGAAATAAATGAAATTAATTAAAGGGGTCATATGATGATATATTTTGTACTTATAAAACACTTTTTGGTGTCCTACAAAACATGTAATGGTGACTCTTTTGTCAAAACTTTCCATACAATATGTTTTGCAGACCGTTTTCAAGCTGCTTTCTGGCCATCTCCTAAGGATGCCGCGTTTTGTTTGCGGTCTAATTACGTGGCTCTGTTTTGACAGCCTATTCTCCTTGTCAGCCACAATGACGTTTTTAGTGCTTCCATATGGAGTCGAGTGACAGATATGAGTTAGATCGAAGGCAGGGCTATATGGACCAAAACTAATAATCCGGTATTTTTAACAATATATATCTGTATTTTAAACAAAAGATGCAAGGTGTTTAGTTTAAACTCAATACCACATTACTGTTACTACTAGTGTTCTGAAAATTTATTTTTAAAAGTAATTAATTATAGTTATTCCTTACTTAACCAAAACAGTAACTTATTACTGATGGAATTACGGTATTCTTAATTAAATTAAATTAGTTAATAAGGAAAGTAATTGATGAGTTACTTAAACAAAACTCATTATGCAGTTGAGTAAAGTCTATGAGAACAGTGTGTGTGTGCGCGTGTGCCTTTAAAAGGATGTGTCTGTTGCCAAGCGACGGTAGCGTTAGCAAAGGTTTCAGTTAAACTGTATTTGTTAGCTTTAGCAGTTAGCCGCCTCTGTTCTGTTGACTCTTTTCACCGGCTTGTGTTACCTTTGGTTAATAAAGAGGAGCCGGCACCCGACCCTGCCAGAGTCCCAGTCCGGGCACATCAGCGGTGCGCAGAGGCAAATTTGGCTGGGGGTCGATGTCAACAATACGCATTAGCAACTCACAACGCGTGCCAGACCCTTCCCGCACGCCAGACCCTTCTTCAGCTATGGTGCGTGCCGGCCTCCCAGCAGCTGCGCACCACATCGGCCGTAACAAAGGCACAGCAAAAGGTACGGTATTTGAATAGCGCTATCTTCTCAAATATAAATCTTGTTCTAAAATATACCAGCTCTAAGAGTAATACTGGTATACTGCCCAGCCCTAGTTAGAAGTTTACCTGCTTTGTATTAGAAATAGCAACAGCCGGGGATGCATGTGCATGTACCAGTCAGTCGGCCCCACAACAAGAGGATACAGAAAAAGAAGGAGCTGACATCACGAATGGGAAAAAACGTCTCTAAACAGGCAAACTCCAAAAAACTCATTTAGCAGAAATATGAAGGAAGGCTAGATTGTTTTATATGCAATGCTTCCATGGTTTAATATCACATTTTTAGGACTTATGCAGATCCTAGACACACAACAGCAGGTACCGATAGGTAAGAAAAGTTGGTTTTGCAGCATGGGGCCACTTTAAGGGACAATAAATTTGAATTTGGTGGTGAGCTGGATCACTGTCTGGATTAAGGAATGCACTCTTTAAGTATTTTGTAGTTTTTGTGTAAGCAATTGTTTAGCAGCAGTCTTACAGAAATGAGTTATAATTTTAAGCCTATTATTTAAAATAAATCATTTCAGTAATGTATTTTTTTAAATGTCAATAACTTCACTTACTTTTCTTTCACTCGAAGGGGAAAAGAAAGCTGGAGGAGCATGATTCCCTTCCAAAATCCATATCCAAGTTAAAAAACGTATTAATTTATTATTTCATTGCTAACCTGCTGAGTTTCATCTTCTTCCATTTTGTCCTCCATTTGTGAGTTGCCTTCCAATGTATTTTTACCAGGTGCCTTCCTCTTCTTTTCAGAGCCATCTTTAAAAGATATATATTTTTAAAAAAGACAATTTCTTACATTGCCCATGTTTTGTGTTTTCTATTTACTTTTCTTTGTCTTATGAACAGGAGCAGCGGTGCTGAGTAGTATCACATCTGTGCTCTCTCCATCAAAGTTAGCGACAGGTGGGATGTAGCCAGGTGTTTCTGAAACAAAGTTGTTGTAAAACAAGTCCAGGCTATTTCCAGTGGATGCTGTACATGTCAATCCCACCGGCCAAAGCCTGCTCCAACAGGGTCTGAAGGTAAGTGATGTTCTGCAGACGGGTCATTACTTTCATCTTCATTTCCGTTTCCTTCAGCCTGCAGAAGGCATTTACTAACTGCCACGACACACACAAACCTTGGTGAAAAGTTACTTCAGTGGCCAATAAACAATCTGGCGTAGTTACCTCTCTGAACCAGTTGATAGCGTGGAAGAGTAAAGTGCAGAGGAACTCCTTCTCTACTTTGGAAAGGCTCTCCATTTTGTCCACCACATCCATGTCTGTTAAGATGAGAGGGCAGCCTGGAAAACAAATGTCATTTGGCAGAAAGAACCAATATGGAGTGGCTTTTACTGTATGTCCTTACCCAGCAAGGCATCAATCTCATCTAGGCCTTCATGGTTCTGTTTCTCCTCGCACAAACGCAGTAGGCGAAAAAATGGGG
This sequence comes from Nerophis ophidion, assembly GCF_033978795.1. Taxonomy (NCBI): domain Eukaryota; kingdom Metazoa; phylum Chordata; class Actinopteri; order Syngnathiformes; family Syngnathidae; genus Nerophis; species Nerophis ophidion. The sequence goes on along the minus strand of NC_084626.1, from coordinate 8,432,336 downwards.
ACAAACAAAGAGAACTCCTGTAGACACAAAAACAACTGAGTTAGCTGCAAAATTAAACAAGGAATCTAGTTGGAGAAGTGTGAGGTAAGAGATCGATTTTTTTCAAGGCCAATAATCGATATACGTAGCTGATATTAATTTTCAGTTAAATTATTTAAACAACTGGACAAGGCCCAAATTTGTTTTTAACATTATTTTTAAGAAAACGTCAGACCAGTAGCTACATAGGACTTCATTTGCTAAAGATCTGCGTGTCCTAAAACCCATGCAAATCTGATACCACAAGCAAAGTTGATCTACTAAACGTGTGCAAAATAGATAGCTTCTGTCAAAGGGGGTGTTGGCAACATTTACACAGACGCCTAGAGGGCACCAACTTTCCTATGTAATCTACACAGTATATCCCGCGCTCTTACAGCTTCTCGTGTGTAATGACGTAATTACGTACGTAAGTAACACATGCAAGCACATTAGATTTCAGTATTTCTTTGTCAATAATAGCGATTTGGGTAGCTAGCGTTAGCGGTCATTGAATGTGTATTCTATCATAACAACATGATTACAAATTGTTCGTTGCTTCTTTTGTATGTGTGCATGCGCTCCCTGCGCGTCAAGTTGACCAGACCGGGTGAGTGACCGCCGGACACACCAATCATTTTATCCGGGCCATTAAAAAATTGTACTATATAGACTTTGTAATTGTGAAAAATATAGACAATTGTCCAACAAATGTAGTCTGCCGGTGGTGTTCTTTTTATATTTTTTTCTTAGAAAACAGTTAATGTGAGGAAGTTGCAAACAGAACCTTTAAGTAAACAGAATAATGCGTGCAATCAATTTTACGTCTCTGTCTTCATTAATATGCAAAATATAGGCTGATCAATTTATCAAAATGCCCAAAATAGTGGGAGGACAAAATGCAAATATAATTATTTGGCACACGCAATGTGATTTCTCAACACTCATCACTGTTTTAGGAGCTGTATTTAGTGTTTTATTTAGCACATGTCAGATGGACATGCAAACTGGGAGAAAGGAATGTTGAACGCACTGCAGAGACAGACGATGGACAGACGAGAATGTCATAATATTTTGAAAGAAAAATCTAACATATCGTCAATTTAGCTATTTTATTTTATAAATGTATAGCTGCCGGATGACTTAAGGTGCTGATTAAAATTAATTCAATTGATGCATTTTAATGTCTGCTGGCAATTTTTTTTACGGCCTTTCATTTATTTAATTTAGGAATTATATTAACATTTCCAGCGTGAATAGACAACTTTCATTAGGCATTTTCTTGTGTTTGAATCATTACAAACGCCTAAATGCGCTTGTGATGCATACAGCCTTGCGCATATAATTGTCACTGTGCAGGCTTCCGTTGTCTAGGTTGTGATTCGGAAAAGGTGTTACGGATTATAGATGTGTGCTGCTGGTTCAACACATCGCACACCAGTAGAAGCATGATAATATCAATGTGCAGTGAATGATCATCTCTGTGGTAAAAGCCCAAATGCATGCAAAATCCTCATTTAAATAAGGTGGTCTACACCACTTTACAATTGCACACGCAATGTTAATAGATCACACGCAACACGCCCACTCACAGTACATGCCATTTTATTTTTTGCACTTGCCGCCCAGCGCGTGGTATTTGGATCTTAGTACAGACCCTATTTCCATATGAGTTGGGAAATTGTGTTAGATGTAAATATAAATGGAATACGATGATTTGCAAATCATTTTCAACCCATATTCAATTGAATGCAGTACAAAGACAAGATATTTGATATAAAAACTCACTTTGTTTTTTTTTGCAAATAATAATTAACTTAGAATTTCATGGCTGTAACACATGCCAAAGTAGTTGGGAAAGGACATTTTCAGTAGTGTGTTACATCACATTTTCTTTTAACAGCACTCAATAAATGTTTGGGAACTGAGGAAACTAATTGTTGAAGCTCTGAAAGTGGAATTCTTTCCCATTCTTGTTTTATGTAGAGCTTCAGTCGTTCAACAGTCCGGGGTCTCCGCTGTCGTATTTTACGCTTCATAATGCGCCACACATTTTCAATGGGAGACAGGCCTGAACTGAAGTGGGCCAGAAAAGTACCCGCACTCTTTTTTTACGAAGTCACGCTGTTGTAACACTTGCCTTGCTGAAATAAGCAGGGGCATCTATCAATCAATCAATCAATGTTTACTTATAAAGCCCTAAATCACTAGTGTCTCAAAGGGCTGCACTATGATAACGTTGCTTGGATGACAACATATGTTGCTCCAAAACCTGTATGGACCCTTCAGCATTAATTGTGTCTTCACAGATGTGTAAGTTACCCATGCCTTGGGCACTAATACACCCCCATACCATCACAGATGCTGGCTTTTGAACTTTGCGCCTATAACAATCCGAATGGTTATTTCCCTCTTTGTTCTGGAGGACACCACCTCCTCTGTTTCCAAATATAATTATAAATGTGGACTCGTCAGACCACAGAACACCTTTCCACTTTGCATCAGTCCATCTTAGGGGAGCTCGGGCCCAGCCAAGCCGGCGGCATTTCAGGATATTGTTGATAAATGGGTTTGGCTGCGCATAGTAGAGTTTTAACTTGCACTTACAAAGGTAGCGAATGAAGTGTTCCTGAGCCCATTTGGTGATATCCTTTACACACTGATGTTGGTTTTTAATGCACTACCGCCTGAGGGATTAAAAGTCCGTAATATCATCGCTTACGTGCAGTGATTTCTCCAGATTCTCTGAACTTTTTGATGATTTTACGGACCGTAGATGGTAAAATCCCAAAATTCCTTGAAGTTTTAGAACAACATTTCTCGTTGTGAATTACTTAACATTTCATGGAAGCTGCTTTTATACCCAATCATCGCACCCAACTGTGCCTAATTAGCCTGCACACCTGTGGGATGTTCCATATAAGTGGTTGATGAGCATTCCTCAACTTTATCAGTATTTATTGCCACCTTTCCCAACTTCTTTGTCACGTGTTGCTGGCATCAAATTCTTAAGTTAATGATTATTTGCAAAAAAAAAATGTTTGTCAGTTTGAACATTAAATATGTTGTCTTTGTAGCATATTCAAATGAATATGGGTGGAAAATTATTTGCAAATCATTGTATCCCGTTTATATTTACATCTAACACAATTTCCCAACTCATATGGAAACGGGGTTTGTAAATCAGGCCCATAATGTTTTATGTAATACTAATGTGAAACATGTGGCGCTCCCTTAATGAGCCCACACTGCAAGTGCTGCGGATGGAGGCTTGTTGAGCGACTCCATCGATGTAGTAGAGAAAACAAAACAGGACCAGGTACACGCCAGGAAAACAAATACATGAACTGGATCTCCCAGCAAAAAATTTAAGGTTTTGACAGGTGAGAAAAGGAGACTTATTAGAGACAATCAGCACTACAGGAGGGGCAGGGCTGTATGCTTAGCTTTTTCACTTGTAGCACCGGAGCTACTGAAGGAAAAACTTTTAGTAGTACAGAACATTTTTTGTAGCAATATGAAATGTTTCAAATATCACAATTTGAATAATACCACTGAACGTGCACATGTGCACACAAACACAATACCATCATTAGGCCTACTGCAAAGCTCAAACGCAGAGAACACCCCTCAACTCTGCTAGCACTGTCAGAAACATGAGTGTAGGGCTGGGCGATATGGATCAAAATATATTTCTATGGGTCAAGATATAGTTGGGCCTATAAACTAACCCATAAATGGAAATATTCGTTGACATTAGATCTCCACCATGCCTTGATTTAAAATGTTCGAGACTGATGAGGATCCCAAATACAAAAAAAAAGTATCAATAAGAAAAAAAGTAGGTTTTGCATAACAGGATCCCAATTTAAGAGGTGTTTTGAGATAAGAAAAAAGAAAAAGCCTTGTAAAAATTATAATAAAAGTCAAATATAATCTCCAATCTTATTTAAAAATCATTTAGTTATGATAAATTCTTCAACAGACAAAAAAACTATACATAAAAATGTGAAATAATATGGCCTGATTTAAGAGAACATGTTTAAATGTCAGCAGAAGCATGAAAATAATTGACCTTAAACAATAGTGTTATTATAGGTAAACATTATTATAGGACAAACACTAAAAGATTTTAGCCAGGAACACCAACCTGCCAACTGCTTCATGATGCTGTGTTCTGAAAATTACTTTTAACAAGTAATTGCTTCTAATTAGTCGTTACTTGACCCAAAAGTAATTGTATTACTAACATAATTACTCCTTCATAAATGTAAATAATTACAAGGTAAAGTAGCGTGGAGGCATTGCGGAGATACAGTATTAATAAAACAATCTTATTTTCTTTCATACTTCCCGGAAACGAGTCGTTTGGAACTTTGCCATTTGGTGATGTTTTTCCCGAGTGTGACGTCAGCGTATAATCCATATATGGTATACATTTACCTAACAGGCTTTAGGCGAGTCTGCCATTGTAGTCAATAAGCTCAGACTGGCTCGCCATTTGGTGATGTTTTTCCCTAGTGTGACGTCAGCGGATAATCCATATATGGTATACATTTACCTAACAGGCTTTAGGCGAGTCTGCCATTGTAGTCAATAAGCTCAGACTGGCTCGTACATGCAGATGCATCCTCTGCTGGTGACATTTCTAACATAAAAGTAGTGTATACTTCTAACTAGGGATGGGAATCGAGAACCGTTTGTTGTTCAGAATCACTTGCCATTTTTTCACGTGATTTTTTTAACGGTTCCTGCGCATAAGAGCATGTTATTGCACAACGTGTATAGTGTGATCAGACAGCAACATGGCGTTGCCCGGGCGGAAGAAGTGCACCAAAGTTTGCTGACATTTTGCAATAAATGATTGCAACAGCACTATTTGTAAAAATTCCAAGGTTGCTATTTCATCAAAAGGAGAACATACAAGCAATACACTAAAACATTAGAAGATACGGTATGAAATGGAAGTTGCGTTCTTGGAACGGGCCGCCGGGCAGCAGGAGTCATTCGACGTAAATTCAACAATTACTAATACTGCCTATCATGTTATCGCTATTGCCTGTAAAATTTTAATTAATGCATTCTCATTCAGATGAGCATGAGGAAACATATTGTGACCAGTTTGGAGGCGGACAGTAATAGCTCCAGATTACATCAGCGTAGTAGAAAAGAGTGCAACTGGGCCAGGAGCGACGAATGTCACCGAGCAGTGACTAAAGTTTATGGTCAAAAGCGTGCAAAGATTTGCCACATGGATGCTCATTCGGAAGATGAATGTTCAATTGGAGTCAGAGAAAAGTTGCATGTTTTCTTTCAACTACATTTTCACTCCATCATCATATTATACAGGTGGAACACATACAATTTGAATATTTTGTAAAAGTCTACTCATGTTAGCATTTCAACTTCAAATATGAAACTATATGGTGTAAAGGCATTACATGCAAAGTAAGATATGTCAAGCCTTCATATCATGATTGTGGCTTTCATTTTTTTTTAAAAAAGAACATTTTCAGGGATTTTTAATTTTAGGTTTTCATAAGCTGTAAGCAATAAACATCAACATTATATCAAAAATAAGGTTTGAAATATATTGTGTTGCATGTTTTTTTCTTTGTTAAGTGCCTCTTAAGACTTCACTGTTGGCTTTGTAAGTTCTTGTTAGCTCTAAACTAAACAAAATTGATGCTGATCCATTTTTTATTTTTTTTTTTCCAAATAAGATTCGAAAAGAGAACCGATAAAGAACCAAATCGTTAAGCAGAATCGTTAAACAGAATCGAAAGTGGAATCATGAAGACTCGCTACAAAAGCGCTAAAAACTACAAAGATGGCGGGAAAGTCGCTGTCAAAGAGGAGCCACGTACATAAGATTGTTTACAAAACGGCGCATCTTGAAGAGACAGTCAGAAAGCGGCTTTAAGACGGTCTGTAAACATAATCCATGCAAAATGTTGACCAAAGACACACCATTACATATTATGTAGACCCCAAGGAAGTTTTTGACATGTATAAATTAAATCCTAATATGACCCATTTGAATTAATTTAAAAATAATATTGGGCTTTAGCAAAACTTTTCTCAAGTGGGGATGGTGTTTGACTGCGATGAGGTGGCGACTTGTCCAGGGTGTACCCCGCCTTCCGCCCGATTGTAGCTGAGATAGGCGCCAGCGCCCCCCGCGACCCCGAAAGGGAATAAGCGGTGTGTGAATGGATGGAAAGGGGATGGTGTTTGAGCAGTGGTTATTACTATCTACTTCACTAATGATTTATTGTTTTAATGGTAAAATTGCTATATGTACATATACCATATAACATATACCACAGTGTATATGTTTCTTTTACTTTTTATTCATAGCTGTATGTAGAAGTGTCTGGTTGTATCTGCTGCTTTAATGTCTTTAATGTCCTCTGTGTTCTTACACACATGTAAGAGGGATGTGTTCTATGGCTATGAGTTGTTTTTTTCCCTTGGCCTCAGTCTGTACCCCCTCCAGGGCCCTGGCTAAGACCGATTTTTTCATTTTATTTTAATCTTCAATTTTTTTCTTCTATCCCCCCCTTGTTTACCTGTATCTCATCTTTTTTGTAAGGGGCGCTGGAAGCCGGCAGACCCGTCAGAGATCCTGTTCTGTCTCCCTGTAATGTTTGTCTGATCTTGAATGGGATTGTGCTGAAAATTTTAATTTTCCTGAAGGAACTCTCCTGACGGAATAAATAAAGTACTATCTAATCTAATCTATCCATTGTATCTGATGATACAGTTATGTAGTGTAAAAAAATAAAAAAAATAAAATAAAGGCAGTTTCTGATAAAAGAAAAGGCCAATACCGGCACAGATAATCGGTTGATCTCTAGTGTGTGGTGACTGACTTGTTGTCCTTCTTGTCTCCATTGTGCTGCTTTGCCTTACTGTGCACATCTTTGGCCAGCAAGGGCATCAGGTTGACGGCAATGACTGCTTGAGTCTCCTCCTCTTCCAGGTCGTACATGACACGGGCCGGGAAGGAGAAGGAGCTAATACCAGAGAACAGGACACCATTAATATAGCAGCCATCAAAGCACTGATGTGAGTTCTAGCTGCCAATCACTGACTCTTGTATTTCTGGACCCAGGTCCACAACAAACTCAGCCTGGAAGTCATCCAAGACTCTTTTGCCGATTTTCTCCTGGGTAGGAGAAAGACAGTAGGATGAGAAGTGAACAACAACAAACTTTATTAGATATCAGTATCTTTCTAACTGTATGAATGCAACAAGCAAGACAAGAAACGTTTTACTATTGTTGTTTTGCTTGCTTTAACGGTAGCAGTGAGCTTATCTTGTCATCCATGTTGCTGCTACTTGATCCCAGCCCTGCTTTCGATAGTCGATCATAACATTCTATTATAACGTATCAAAAACACGTATTGGTCAGACTTAACCTTTTTTTTTTGTTAACTCCTATTTTACTGACAGGATGCAGTGTGTCTCCCATAAAAACATGACCTCAGAGTATGTTAAAGTAATGTGCAGAGGTTCACAGGGTTTGGTTCAGTTTTTGGTCCAGCACTCTTCAGCACAAATATGCTACCGCTAGGTGACATTATACGCGAATACAGTATTAGTTTTCATTGTTATGCTGATGACACCCAACTTCACATGTACCTAAAACTGACCAACACGCCAGATTGTAGTCATTTGGAGGTGTGTCTTAATGAAATCAAACAATAAATGTCCAGCAACTTTTTGCATCTTAACGCTAAGAAATTGTTGAACTGTTGATTATCGGTCCTGCTACACACCAGCACTTATTTAATAACACCACCTTTTAACAGTTGACAACAAAACAAGTGTACCAAGCAATTTGGTAAAGAATCTCAGTATTATCCTCAACCCAACTCTCTCATTTGAGTCACACATTAGGAGTGTTACTAAAACAGCCTTCTGTCATCTCCGTAATATCACTAAAATCCGTCCCATTTTGTCCACCAACGACACTGAGATCATTAATCATGCGTTCTTTACGCCTTGTCTCGAATACAATCACACATTTTTTTCAGGTCTCCCTATGCATGCATTAAAAGATTACAGTTTGTACAAAATGCAGCTTTTGACAAGGACAAGAAAGTGTGATTATAATACGTCTATATTGGCTCACCTGCACTGGCTTTCTGTGCACTTAAGATGCGACTATAAGGTATTTTTTTACTTAAGTATAAAATATTAAACGGTCTTGCTCCATCCTATCATTCTGATTGTATTGTACCCTACGTTCTGTCCAGAAACCTACGTTCTAAAAAATTGGGCTTAATATTGATTCCCAGAGCTCAAAAAAAGTCTGTGGGCTATAGAGAGTTTTTTATTGCCGCTCGAGTACTCTGGAATGACCTACCAGTAACAGACTTGTTACCTCAGTATAAGCATTTAAGTCCAATCTTAAAACTCATTTACACACTGTAGCCTATAAATAGAGCCATTTGTAGACCAGTTGATGTCCCCTCTCCCTGTGGAGAGTTTTTTTAGTGGCCACAGATCAGTCCAACTCTGGACCCGGTACCAGTGGTCCACTCCTCTGTGCATCAGTTGGTGACGTCTCTGCGCTGCTGACTTGTCTAGATGCATCTGCGGGCCCTCCCAAGGTTTCACATTGTTCCCATTAGGTTAAGTTTTTTCTTGACCCAATGTGGGGTCAGATCCGAGGATCTCATTGCGGTTTGTGCAACCCTTTGGGACATTTGTGATTAAGACCTATATAAATAATCTTTGATTGACCTGGGGATAGGTTGATTGGCAATACTAAATTGTACCTAGTATGTGAATGTGAATGTTGTCTGTGTATCTGCGTTGGCTCTGCGATGACTTGGCGACTTGTCCAGGGTGTACCCCGCCTACCGCCCGAATGCAGCTGAGATAGGCTACAGCAACTCCGTCACCCCAAAAAGGACAAGCGGTAGGAAATGGATGAATGGATGATTGAGTTTAGCATGCAGTGTAGCTCTCTGTTGATATATTGCCACCTACTGGTAACTATTCTGTTAGCAAATACTACAAACATACTGTATTACAGTACATGCAATACTTTATATCCATCCATCCATTTTCTATCGCTTATCATTTTGTGGGTCGCAGGGGGTGCTGAAGCCTATCCCATCTAAACTCTGGCAGAAGGCGGGGTACATCCTGGACAAGTCACCACCTCATCGCAGGGCCCACACAGATAGAAAGACAACATTCACACTCACATTCACAAAGTAGGGACAATTTTGTGTTGCCAATTAACCTATCCCTAGGCATAAATATTTATAAATTGTTATCAACTGACATGGTTTTCCAGAAAAAAATTCCTAATTTTGGAGAGAATTTGCCAGAATTTATTTTCCCATGCGAAGATAAATCAAAAGACAAATGTATTATTTTGAAAAAAATATGTGGAGTGAATGATGGACTAGGGCTGGGTAACATGCCCAAAAAAAAGTATCACAATTATTTTTTTCATGTCATCCGATCTCAATTAATATTATGATTATTATTATTATTTTTTTTTCATTAAAGCTAATTGTCTAGTGTAGGATTATACAGAGTACTGCATCCTACTGCAGTATCTTGTAACAAACTCTTCCACCATGTTTGATTGAGGTAATATATGCTAACATCTGACAACCGTCATTTTCTTCACGTCTACAATTGTGTTTACTAGAGGTGCAACAGTAGAGGTAACCAACGCTATGGTCCGTACCTGGTTTTAGGGCCACGGTTTTGCTTGTTTTTCGACACATTAGTGGGGGTAAAGAGAACAACTTTTCTTTCTCTTGAAGTTAATTTGTTTTTTTTGCTTGTCATCGCAAACATTCTACAGTAAAAGTTTCATTGGTGTAGTGAATCTTATAAGTCACTTATAGTTAATTACATACATCAGTACTGTATGAAAATACATTCATGAATATTTTTGCAGACACTTAAAAGTCTGATCAAAATATTTAGATATTAAAATGCCTTTTCTGATTAAATTAGTGGGTGCGTTTATTCTCTCAGTCGGGACAAATAAAGTAGACATTTTGTGAGTGCCTGCAAGTCCGCATTCAGGGCAGGATTACTGGTGAGCCGCAGCAGATAGTGAAAGTTAAGTGTGTCACTAAAGTCGCTGCTTATTCTCAGTGTTGTGTTTGAACTTCTATGCTAGTGTTGGATGTAGTTCTTTATTTTGTTCCTCAGGGCAGCACTCCATCGTGACGAGACTAACATTCGTGACAGTGGAACGAGATGGTTGCGCACACACCGTGATAAACATTTTCTCAAAAACACAAGCAAACGTACATAAACTTACACACATTCACAGACGCACACAGGTTAATGGTCAGTAAAGGTGGATTGCTATGTACAGGATGATATCAATTTTATCAAGGATTATGTCATCATTGCTTCCCGAATGTTTAGTACTGCGGTAACTTCTAACAGATATTGTCGCCATGTTTGATCGAGGAAATATGCTAAGAGCTGATCACTGTGATTGGACCCAAAATAATCGCGATCAACGATCACGATCATACATTTGCCCATATATTGGGCGGATGTCTATCTCGCTACACTGCAAAGTTCCACTGTTTAACTGATTTTTTTAAAGCATATTCTACAAACCCCGTTTCCATATGAAATGGGAAATTGTGTTAGATGTAAATATAAACAGAATACAATGATTTGCAAATACTTTTCAACCCATACTCAGTTGAATATGCTACAAAGACAACATATTTGATGTTCAAACTGATAATCATTTTTTTTGCAAATGATCATTAACTTTAGAATTTGACTCCAGCAACACGTGACAAGGAAGTTGGGAAAGGTGGCAAAAAATACTGATAAAGTTGAGGAATGCACATCAAACACTTATTTGGAACATTCCACAGGTGTGCGGGCTAATTGGGAATAGTTGGGTGCCATGATTGGGTATAAAAACAGCTTCCCAAAAAATGCTCAGTCTTTCAAAAGAAAAGATAGGGCAAGGTACACCCCTTTGTCCACAACTGTGTGAGCAAATAGTCAGACAGTTTAAGAACAATGTTTCTCAAAGTGCAATTGCAAGACATTTAGGGATTTCAACATCTACGGTCCATAATATCATCAAAAGGTTCAAAGAATCTGGAGAAATCACTACACGTAAGCGGCATGGCCTGAAACCAACATTGAATGACCGTGAACTTCAATCTCTAAAGGATATCACCACATGGGCTCAGGAACACTTCAGAAAACACCTGTCACTAAATACAGTTCGTCACTACATCTGTAAGTACAAGTTAAAGCTCTACTATGCAAAGCGAAAACCATTTATCAACAACATCCAGAAACACCGCCGGCTTCTTTGGGCTTGAGATCATCTAAGATGGACTAATGCAAAGTGGAAAAGTGTTCTGTGGTCTGACGAGTCCACATTTCAAATTGTTTTTGAAATATTCGACATCGTGTCAGCCGGACGAAAGTGGAAGCGAACCATCCAGACAGGTAACAGGTAATTTACACATCTGTGAAGGCACAATTAATGCTGAAAGGTACATACAGGTTTTGGAACAACATATGCTGCCATCCAACCGCCGTCTTTTTCCCTGCTTATTTCAGCAAGACAATGTCAAGCCACATTCAGCATGTGTTACAACAGCGTGGCTTCATAAAAAAAGAGTGCGGGTACTGTCCTGGCCCGCCTGCAGTCCAGACCTGTCTCCCATCGAAAATGTATGCCGCATTATGAAACATAAAATACGACAGCGGAGACCGCAGACTGTTGAACAACTGAAGCTCTACATAAAACAAGAATGGGAAAGAATTCCACTTTCAAAGCTTCAACAAACAGTTCCCTCAGTTCCCAAATGTTTATTGAGTGTTGTTAAAAGAAAAGGTGATGTAACACAGTGGTGAACATGCCCTTTACCAACTACTTTGGCACGTGTTGCAGCCATGAAATTCTAAGTTAATTATTATTTGCAAAAAAATATAAAATGTATGTGTTTGAACGTCAAATATCTTGTCTTTGTAGTGCATTCAATTGAATATGGGTTGAAAAGGATTTGCAAATAATTGTATTCCGTTTATATGTACCCATCCATCCATCCATCCATCATCTTCCGCTTATCCGAGGTCGGGTCGCGGGGGCAGCAGCCTAAGCAGGGAAGCCCAGACTTCCCTATCTCCAGCCACTTCGTCTAGCTCTTCCCGGGGGATCCCGAGGCGTTCCCAGGCCAGCCGGGAGACATAGTCTTTCCAACGTGTCCTGGGTCTTCCCCGTGGCCTCCTACCAGCTGGACGTGCCCTAAACACATCCCTAGGGAGGCGTTCGGGTGGCATCCTGACCAGATGCCCGAACCACCTCATCTGGCTCCTCTCGATGTGGAGGAGCAGCGGCTTTACGTTGAGCTCCTCCCGGATGGCAGAGCTTCTCAACCTATCTCTAAGGGAGAGCCCCGCCACCCGGCGGAGGAAACTCATTTCGGCCGCTTGTACCCGAGATCTTATCCTTTCGGTCATGACCCAAAGCTCATGACCATAGGTGAGGATGGGAACGTAGATCGACCGGTAAATTGAGAGCTTTGCCTTCCGGCTCAGCTCCTTCTTCACCACAACGGATCGATACAACGTCCGCATTACTGAAGACGCCGCACCGATCCGCCTGTCGATCTCACGATCCACTCTTCCCCCACTCGTGAACAAGACTCCTAGGTACTTGAACTCCTCCACTTGGGGCAGGGTCTCCTCCCCAACCCGGAGATGGCACTCCACCCTTTTCCGGGCGAGAACCATGGACTCGGACTTGGAGGTGCTGATTCTCATTCCGGTCGCTTCACACTCGGCTGCGAACCGATCCAGTGAGAGCTGAAGATCCCGGCCAGATGAAGCCATCAGGACTACATCATCTGCAAAAAGCAGAGACCTAATCCCGTGGCCACCAAACCGGAACCCCTCAACGCCTTGACTGCGCCTAGAAATTCTGTCCATAAAAGTTATGAACAGAATCGGTGACAAAGGGCAGCCTTGGCGGAGTCCAACCTTCACTGGAAACGTGTCCGACTTACTGCCAGCAATGCGGACCAAGCTCTGACACTGCTCATACAGGGAGCGGACTGCCACAATAAGACATTCCGATACCCCATACTCTCTGAGCACTCCCCACAGGACTTCCCGAGGGACACGGTCGAATGCCTTCTCCAAGTCCACAAAGCACATGTAGACTGGTTGGGCAAACTCCCATGCACCCTCAAGAACCCTGCCGAGAGTATAGAGCTGGTCCACAGTTCCACGACCAGGACGAAAACCACACTGTTCCTCCTGAATCCGAGGTTCGACTATCCGGCGAAGCCTCCTCTCCAGTACACCTGAATAAACCTTACCGGGAAGGCTGAGGAGTGTGATCCCACGATAGGAGTGTGATCCTCCGGTCCCCCTTCTTAAAGAGAGGGACCACCACCCCGGTCTGCCAATCCAGAGGTACCGCCCCCGATGTCCACGCGATGCTGCAGAGTCTTGTCAACCAAGACAGCCCCACAGCATCCAGAGCCTTAAGGAACTCCGGGCGGATCTCATCCACCCCCGGGGCCTTGCCGCCGAGGAGCTTTTTAACTACCTCAGCGACCTCAGCCCCAGAAATAGGAGAGTCCACTACAGATTCCCCAGGCACCGCTTCCTCAAAGAAAGACGTGTTGGTGGGATTGAGGAGGTCTTCGAAGTATTCCCTCCACCGATCCACAACATCCGCAGTCGAAGTCAGCAGAACACCATCCGCACCATACACGGTGTTGATAGTGCACTGCTTCCCCTTCCTGAGGCGCCGTATGGTGGTCCAGAATCGCTTCGAAGCCGTCCGGAAGTCGTTTTCCATGGCTTCCCCGAACTCTTCCCATGTCCGAGTTTTTGCCTCCGCGACCGCTAAAGCTGCACACCGCTTGGCCCGTCGGTACCCGTCCACTGCCTCCGGAGTCCTATGAGCCAAAAGAACCCGATAGGACTCCTTCTTCAGCTTGACGGCATCCCTCACTGCTGGTGTCCACCAACGGGTTCTGGGATTACCGCCACGACAGGCACCAACAACTTTGCGGCCACAGCTCCAATCAGCCGCCTCGACAATAGAGGTTCGGAACATGGTCCACTCGGACTCAATGTCCCGCACCTCCCTCGTGACATGTTCAAAGTTCTCCCGGAGGTGTGAATTGAAACTCTCTCTGACAGGAGACTCTGCCAGACGTTCCCAGCAGACCCTCACAATGCGCTTGGGCCTGCCAGGTCTGTCCGGCATCCTCCCCCACCATCGCAGCCAACTCACCACCAGGTGGTGATCGGTAGAAAGCTCCGCCCCTCTCTTCACCCGAGTGTCCAAAACATAAGGCCGCAAATCCGATGACACAACTACAAAGTCGATCATGGAACTGCGGCCTAGGGTGTCCTGGTGCCAAGTGCACATATGGACACCCTTATGTTTGAACATGGTGTTTGTTATCGACAAACTGTGACGAGCACAAAAGTCCAATAACAAAACACCACTCGGGTTTAGATCCGGGCGACCATTCTTCCCAATCACGCCTCTCCAGGTTTCACTGTCGTTGCCAACATGAGCGTTGAAGTCTCCCAGTAGGACAAGGGAATCACCCGGAGGAGCACTTTCCAGTACTCCCTCGAGTGTACCCAAAAAGGGTGGGTATTCTGAACTGCTGTTTGGTGCGTAAGCACAAACAACAGTCAGGACCCGTCCCCCCACCCGAAGGCGAAGGGAAGCTACCCTCTCGTCCACTGGGTTGGACTCAAACGTACAGGCTTTGAGCCGGGGGGCAACCAGAATTGCCACCCCAGCCCGTCGCCTCTCACTGCCGGCAACGCCAGAGTGGAAGAGGGTCCAGTCCCTCTCGAGAGAACTGGTTCCAGAGCCCTTGCTGTGCGTCGAGGTGAGTCCGACTATATCCAGCCGGAACTTCTCTACCTCGCGCACTAGCTCAGGCTCCTTCCCCCCCAGTGAGGTGACGTTCCACGTCCCAAGAGCTAGCTTCTGTAGCCGAGGATCGGACCGCCAAGTGCCCTGCCTTCGGCTGCCGCCCAGCTCACAATGCACCCGACCTCTATGGCCCCTCCTATGAGTGGTGAGCCCATTGGAGGGATGACCCACGTTGCCTCTTCGGGCTGTGCCCGGCCGGGCCCCATGGGAACAGGCCCGACCACCAGGCGCTCGCCATCGTGCCCCAACTCCGGGCCTGGCTCCAGAGCGGGGCCCCGGTGACCCACGTCCGGGCGAGGGAAATCTGGGTTCATTTCGTTGTAATTCCATAGAAGTCTTTGAGCTGCTCTTTGTCTGATCACTCACCTAGGACCTGTTTGTCTTGGGAGACCCTACCAGGGGGCATGAAAACCCCCAGACAACATAGCTCCTAGGATCATTGGGACACGCAAACTCCTCTACCACGGTAAGGTAGCAGCTCAGAGAGGAGTACATCTAACACAATTTCCCAACTCATGTGGAAACGGGGTTTGTACATTAAATTAAGCATTTCAAGTAAACACAGCTGACTTAACTAAAAATATCAATACTACAGTAGTGTTGGGTACTAGATTAGACCAAACTAATCAGGGCACACTGTATAAAGGCCACTGATTGGCTCAGCCTCAGGCATCATCCAGTTCCACCTTGACGAGTGTGAAGGTGACTGACTGTGGGCATTATTTCACATCAAGAGGGCTGTCATAACGTTAAAAACGTATTTAGAATTATGTTTTATGTTCTTCAATCTGCTCTCTTACCTGTACTTGCGGGTCCAGAGTGGAGGTCTGTACCAGATTGGCTAGTTCATCATAGTACAGAGCTGAGGCTTCTGGTGAAGTTTCACTGCTTGACTGCACCAGCTCCAGCAGAGCTGACAACTGCAACACAAATGTCATAAAATTGGAGTAACAAACCCCCAAAAAAGAACAATTACCCAGAACTTTAATTAAACCTGCAGGATACAGAAAAACAGATTGCTGACCTGCCTGAATGTTTCAGGAGACAACAAGTCCTTCTGATTATCTTTGGTTTTGGGTCTGGATGGTGCAAAGATGCAAAGAGTAAGATGGAGAACATCTGGAAGACTTCTGTCAGGATGAGCTGTTCTTACTTGAGCGCCCCCATGCTGCCTATAAACATCACAGCGCCAATGATGCCGATCCGTTTGTACTTGGGCGCGGTGCTGGAGAGCTGCTTGCGAATCACAATGTGCATATCATCCTGAGGTCAGAAGCGTAAATGCCAGTGTTACTAAAGGCCCTGACTGAAGTACTGATATCAACCAAAGCTCCTCATCCCACCCCCTGGATTGTAAATAATGTAAATGATTCAATGTATATACTATGATGATTAACATGTGTGATGACTGTATTATGCTGATAGTATATATTTGTACCATGAATTGATTAACGTGGACCCCGTCTTAAACAAGTTGAACAACTTATTCGGGTGTTACCATTTAGTGGTAAATTGTACGGAATATGTACTGAACTGTGCAATCTACTAATAAAAGTTTCAATCAATCAATCAATCAAACCTTACAAATGAATATTGAGTGAAACGGCGGCATGAACCTGGATGTGCGAGCCTTGCTGTGATCTAAACGCTAGTCTGCTCAGAACATGGAAAAGTCTACGAATCTGCTGTGGTGTGAGGTTGTCCAGGTAGTCCAAGATTCCCTGCAGAAAGAAATTCAAGAATTTGTTTAATATGCATTCTTTTAATAGATTTAAGGCTACCTGTTTGCTCATGATCACATTATGATGGGACTGTCTGTGAATGTAGTTTGTCATGCAGAAGGTGGGTGGCATCGTAACTCTGCTTCTTTGCTCTGCTCATACTTGAGGTCTTAATATAAAAGTGTGCGTGGAACTGAAAGCAAAACATTATGTAAGCTCTAGGCTGGGCAATATACCGGGATTACAGTTATACGGTCGTTTGCTCATCTCTGCATGGCTGCGCCTGACAGACACAGCACAGGGCATTGTCTGCTTTCATTCTCTTTGGCTCAACACTGCCCCTTACATGTTTATGTAGGCTTCTCTGATGCACAACGACGCAACACAATAACATTTTCAAAAGAATATGGCAGGTGTGGTGCCGAATTGTCGACTATCGTGTGATGCAATGCTTTGGTCATCGATTGCATTTGGCTATGGGTGAGTGACTACAGCTTTATTAAACATACCAATTTGCTTGAAAACCTACATATCTCCTTGTAGTGACTTTATCAAGAATATCATGTGTTTATGTAGTTCTGTTATGTTAGCGACTTAGCACAATTCCTCTCTGCCGCTAGGTATGTCAAATGTTTAGCTACTCCTCAGCTTGAAAGTAGCACCTCTCTCCATAGCCCGTGCAGATCAATCTAGTGGCCGAACAGTAGTTTCAAACTGAATACCCAGTGGCATTAGTAGCTCCATCTATCCCTGCAGACAAGGGTGTGGCTATAAACGTAATGTTATTGAACAAAATAACGAAACTGCTTTGACGTAGTAACGGCTAACAAATTACTTTATAAGAATAAACAAGACTCTACGTTACCACTTATAACAAAATGTATTCCGAGTACTCTCAACGCTGGCTATCTAGCCATAAAAGCACTTAGGCAACCTTAAACACTTTGCACTTTTTAAGATACCGAAATATATTGTACATTGCCATTCGGCTTAAAAATACCGGTATATCAGTTTTGGTCCATATCGTCCAGCACAAACCTCCGAATGTACTTTCCACAAAAAAAAAAGATTTATAAAATCATGCTGCACACACTTGTATGCACTCTTCTCATTATAAAGCACACATGCAATGAAATGTGCGTAGAAGACTTCCTCTTACTACTTCTCCCATTAAAATCCATAAATGGTCATGCTAATTAACTCATGGATATGGTAATGAGTTTAAGGATCAAATGACAGAGGAGAGAAGGCAACTCCAAAGAAGAAGGCAATATTTTCAGATTGGTGCTTATTACGTCGTGCATCAGAACAAGATTATTTTTAGGGCTAAGCAGCAGCATTTCTAATAAAAATGATTAGAATTTGAATATAAATATTTGACCAATTATAGTGTCAGCTGAACCATTGCTGAAATGAAGAAAACATGTTCATGTTTTAGCTTTCTGTTTACCAAGACTTTGTTCGGACAATAAATGTATTAATGATTTATATAGGTTTATTTTGTCATGTAATAAAAATCTGACATTTTGTCATTGTATGACACAAGTATTCCCCATGAACAATATTTAGAGCTCTTGTTGGCAATTGGCACGCATACAAGATCATTTTAATATATCGTGTGCACAATAAATGTGTTTCTTGTCCAGTTGTTTGCCTTTTAAAAATATTTGAGTGGTAATACTAACATGAGGTTACATACAGTAGTGGTTGTATATATGCAGCATGGATGTGTGAAATACAAACATTTGCACTTCAATCTGTCATAAACTCCCAAAGTTCAAATCTATTGAAAACATTAAAAATGTAATAATTTCCTAATTCTATAACATTATTTTGTAAAATGAAATATTACACTGGAATTCATATTTTTTGGTATTCAGTCCTAAAATAATATTTTTCGCTGTGTGTCCACACAAAGTCAAAGACGCACTTCCTAACCTGTTTGCACAGTGCTATCATTCAATTAAAAATTATCAAAATAAACAATATTTATATGAACCACTACCATATAACCACATGTACAATATAACTACATTAATACAGCACTATATTTTCATATTCAGGCACTAAAAAATAAATAAACAATACATCCATATTTAGAGGAAAGCTTATACATACTATATATCTGGAGTGCAAAAGTGTTTTTTTCATGCGAGTATGTCCTTTATTGACACCATCGGGCGACGCTGATTCCCGTGTCTGAAAATGTTTGCGTGGGCTCTATGCAAAGTCGAAAGGGTGCGTATAAATAGACGACCTTTTCTACATTAAATTTGTCTGTTACTACCAATGTTTGTGGTTAAAATAACACACATTTCACCCCGTTTGAAGCAACATTTTTGTGCGCGGCAACTTTTGTAAATGAGGTCCCTGGTCTGCCAGATAATACGCTATAGCAGGAGGGATGAGTGTTGCCAAATTAGTGACTTTGTCGCCATATTTACTGAGTATTCTCTTTAGATTTTCATTTTCCAAAAAACGATGCACGACAAATCTAGCAACTTATTCTGCAAGATATCCACTCCCCTGTTAACAAGTACATAACAAGTTTACCCTGGCAAAATCCATAATATCCGAAAAAGTCAATGAAAAACCAGAGCCTGTTTAATCGAACCCCATTTAATTATCTTGTATTCAGATCTAATTTGATAGTGCAGGTGAGCCTGCTGAAATGATGACATGATTCTTTGAGGAGGCCTAAAATTTTATGGCTTTTTTTAAATTATGTTTTGCAAAAATAACAGCCTGACCTTAATAAAAACAGCATACGGCCCCACTTCTGAAGGGTTTTCCATAACCAGACTGCAGAGCAGCTCTAGGGCCATGTCCACCTCTCCGCCAACGCCGCTGCACACATGGGTCACCAAACAGCCCACCACCTCCTTCAACACAGCACAAGTATTGAATAAACAGGTTAAAATATTGAACTTATATGTGTAGCTCAAAATGAATCCCATATTTACCTGCTGGCAGTAAGAGTCGAAAGCAGTGAATGAATGTCGATACATGTGCCCACCAAACGGAACAACGCAGGGGTCAGGTGAGCGCAGCAAGTTCTGAGCCAGGGCTAAGATGGAGGGAAAATACCCTCTCAGGACCTGAACTCGGGACCAAACACACACGTCAAATAATCAAAACTCAATCAACCTGTGTGTCAAAGTTACAAGTTAAAGTAATAAACAGACTCACTTCTGTGTTGTCCTGAAATGTCTTCTGCAGCAAAGTCTCAGGGATCTGGCCAGTTCTCACTTTTGCTTTAAGAACCCTTTCAGCCCCACGTCGACTGTGGTTGGCATTGGTGGAGTGGAGGATGAACAGCACCAACAGATCTATCACCTGATGCAGTACCGGCAAGAGTATAACAATGTTGTTGTTTTTATTACTGTGGTTGTAGTTTGCAGTGGTATACAACTGCATTGCATCATACAAATATAAACATTATTAAAAACACCTATGCAAACAGCCAACACAGTAAAAAATAATACATTAGAATACCTTTAAAGAGGTAATTTTTTTTCAGTACGGTAGTTCAGTGATGAAGAAAAAAAAGCAAACCTGATGCGTTTATTTAATTAATGCGCAGTGTATGCTTAAAATGATTGAAACTATGTAAATATTAATACATTACATACAGTTGTGGTCAAAAGTTTACAAACACTAGTGACGGAAATAACATCATGGCTGTATTGAGTTTCCAATAATTTCTACAACTCTTTTTTTTTTGTGATAGAGTGATTGGAGCACATACTTGTTTGTCACAAAAAAACTTCAGGAAGTTTTGTTCTTTTATGAATTTATTATGAGTCTACTGAAAATGTGACCAAATCTGCTAGGTCAAAAGTGTACATACAGCAACATACATTATCAATTTTGGTGATGTAGAAAAGTTACAATCAAATCAATTTAGCTTCATGGCATGAACTCTTAACGTCATGTGAGTAATTATGATTGACGACACCTGTTGACTTCTCTGAGCACATTTAAATTTGGCTCATGTGATGCAGTCACTAGACTCGGATACAAAGGCGACAATTGGAAAGTCAAAGGAACTCAACACAGCCCTGAAAAAACGAATCATTGACTTGAACAAGTCAGGAAAGTCCCTTAGATCCATTTCAAAGCAGCTTAAGGTCCCAAGAGCAACTGTGCAGACAATTGTTCATAAGTATGAACTGCATAGCACAGTTTTGTCACTGCCACGATCAAGAAGAAAACGCAAGCTATCACCTACTACTGAAAGAAAATTGGCCAGGATAATCAAGAGTCAACAAAGAACCACCAAAAAGTAGGCCTGCAATGAATTGGAAGCTGCTGGAACACAGTTGTCAGTGTCTACAGTCAAGCGTGTTTGGCATCGCCATGGACTGAGAGGGTACCATGCAAGAAGGAAGCCCTTGGTCTAGAAGAGATACCTTAATGCTTGTCTAAAGTTTTCTGCTGATCACATGGACAAAGATAAGACCTTCTGAAGGAAAATTATGTGGTCCGATACAAAAATTTAGCTGTTTGTCCACAATACCCAGCAACATGTTTGGATGAGGACCGGTGAGGCTTTTAATCCCAGGAACACCGTTCCTACCGTCAGGCATGGTGGTGGTGGTGGTGGTGGTATTATGCTCTTGGCCTGTTTTTCTGCCAATGGAACTGGTGCTTTACAGAGAGTAAATGGGACAATGAAAAAGGAGGATTACCTTCAAATTCTTTAAGACAACCTAAAATCATCAGCCCAGAGGTTGTATCAATGACCCAAAACACACGTCAAAAGTGGTAAAGAAATGGTTAAATCAGGCTAAAATTGAGGTTTTAGAATGGCCTTATGAAAGTCCTGACTTAAACCCCATTGAGAACACGTGGACAATGTTGAAGAAACAAGTCCATGTCAGAAAACCAACAAATTTAGCTGAACTGCACCAATTTTGTCAAGAGGAGTGGTCAAAAATTCAACCAGACGCTGGCCAGAAGCTTGTGGATAGCTACCATAAGCAGTGAAACTTGCCAAGGAACAATTTTTTTTTGTGAAAAACAAGTATGTGCTCCACCTTCGTATTGTGCAGTCCTGGGTTCAAATCCAGGCTCGGGATCTGTCTGTGTGGAGTTTGCATGTTCTCCCCGTGAATGCGTGGGTTCCCTCCGGGTACTCCGGCTTCCTCCCACTTCCAAAGACATGCACCTGGGGATAGGTTGATTGGCAACACTAAATTGGCCCTAGTGTGTGAATGTGAGTGTGAATGTTGTCTGTCTATCTGTGTTGGCCCTGCGATGAGGTGGTGACTTGTCCAGGGTGTACCCCGCCTTCCGCCCGATTGTAGCTGAGATAGGCGCCAGCGCCCCCCGCGACCCCAAAAGGGAATAAGCGGTAGAAAAAAAAAAAAGTATGTGCTCCAATCACTCTATCAAAAAAAAATAAAAAGTTGTAGAAATTATTGGAAACTTAAGACAGCCATGACATTATGTTGTTTACAAGTGTAAGTAAACTTTTGACTACAACTGTATATACTTGCATAATGTAGGTAAAGCCTCAATGGAGATGTTTGGATGTTTTTAAGGGCTTTATAGCGGTAATAAAGAGGCTGCCGTAGGCTCCATTGTACGCGGACTTTTGATCGCATTTACGTCAAGTCTCTCACAATGATTGTGAAAGATAGGCAAAGTTCCAAAAAAAAGTGCAGTTCCCCCTTGAATATGAGCATTATCATATTTATTGTTTGTCTGTCGTTTCAAAATACAGCATTTAATTTTCTTAAATAAGAATATGACTCACTTTGTGGTCCTCCAGCTCTTCAACAGACTCAATTGCCTGTTAAAACAGGGCACACACAAGTCATTAATGCTGCTGCGTATTGAGGCAGTCATCAACAAAAGACAGACGGCATAACAGCGATTGTGCACCTTTAGCCAAGCTTCAGATAGAGCCTTCTGGAAGCGCATGGCTGACTTGATAGCATCCACTATCAGCGTAACGATGTCCTGGCTGTCGCTGGCCACCGTAGCTGACTTGGACCTGATGCACACAATTGAATTTTTAGACAAGAGTGCAGTAACTGACAAATGAGGGTTTTGCTGCATCATGCTTACACTACTGCCCCTTTGCCCTTGAAGCGGCTCTGCGACGCTTGCAGCACAGGAGGGAGAACACACTGCTCCAGTTCCAGTTTCCTACGGAGGTTACACACCACCTGTCCAAGAAAACAGTATATACTCGGAACAGAACATGGAGCTCATGCATTCTTCTGTGTCTACCTCAAGTATGACTTCCACAAGTGATTTTTGTGACGCTTACCACAGAAGGGGAGCAGTGAAACTATCCAGATATAAAAATTGTAACAGAAAATGGACCTTATCCCTTAGATTTAACAAATAGATTTGTACAAAATGAGAAAAACATGCTTAGAATTTAGATTGTAAATTTTCGAAAACATTTTTTCACACTTGCAAATCAAGTGTCTACCTTTTAAAGATATCACACTTTTGTTATTTTATTATTGAGGGTTCCAGGTTCTATCCCCACTTTGCCATCCTAGTCACTACCGTAGTGTCCTTGGGCAAGGCATTTAACCCACCTGCTCCCAGTGCCACCCACATTGGTTTAAATTTAGCTTAAAGATGTAGATAATAGGTTTCACTATGTAAAGTGTTTTGAGTCTCAAGAGAAAAGTGCTATTCAAATATAATGAACTTCACTCACTATTATTTTTACAGTATTGTCCGGACTATAAGCTGATACTTTTTTCCCAAGCTTTGAACAATACGGCTTACAACACGGTGCGAAACATTCCACAGGCCACAATCAACGTGATCAACTCTATGCAAAGGAGATGTGTTGCACTGCATGAGGCAAATGGTGGTCACACCAGGTACTGACTGCTTTTCTGACCCCCCAGACCCAAATACAGCAAAACTGCACATTTCAGAGTGGCCTTTAATTGTAGGCAGCCTACTGCCTACCTGTGTTTAATCAGCATCTTGATATGCCACACCTGTGAGGTTGGATGGCAAAGAAGTGTTCACTAACAAAGATTTGTGAACTATTTTTGGGAAGAATAGGTATTGTGTGTGTGTGTGTGTGTGTGTGTGTGTGTGTGTGTGTGTGTGTGTGTGTGTGTGTGTGTGTGTGTGTGTGTGTGTGTGTGTGTGTGTGTGTGTGTGTGTATAGTAACAAGATTACGTTTAGTATGCTAACTAGCGAGCGTGTTTATGCACCCGTCCTGCAATTCAAGTGAGGCGTTTCGGCAAGAGAATCAACGAGTACCTGCAGCTCAGGCTATCGTTCAACAAATTTTGTTTCGACTTTATTTTTTAGAAATGTAATTAAAAGAACCCGGAAGTATAAATATTTTGCCATGAAAATTGTTGTTCAAAAATCACATTTTCGAAAACATTTCACATGGTTTTATACTGTGGTGTGGATGGGACAAATCTGGGTAAGGATATTGCATTATGTAAGTTGTTAATGTTTCCCCCTTATAAACACCTTGATATTTTGTAGGTTGCGAAGAGCAACATGTTGATAATTGCAGTAGCTCTATATTGATATATAATAGTATTATCGCGAGGTATACAGAGATTCACCGCCCTATTCCTGACCTCATATGCATCTGAGGCGGAGACGGAATGCAGGATGAATTTGACCACCACAGGTAGGTCTTCTAATTGCACAGCAGCCAAGGTGGTCATAACTGCTCCACGAACCTGAGATGACACACATATACACATATTTATGCACTTGGACGGAGAATTTGAACACAAACACACAATAAGTGCAACATTAGAGTCGTTAATTTAGCAATTCTATAACGATGTTATTGTGCAACACTTGCGACTGCTACAACTTCTGGAGGATGTTCATTCAGTTGTTTAATATTGAAGGAAAAAGCAGGTAACAGACATGACACAAAACAAGAAAATAAATTGTGGTAGTCCGTGGGTTGAATTTTTAGATCAAGCAGAATATAAAAAAAATAGATTCACTCAATACTAGGGGTGTAACGGTACGTGTATTTGTATTGAACCGTTTCGATACGGGGGTTTCGGTTTGGTACAGGGGTATCTCGATAGAGTTTCAAAGATAAAGTCTTAACAAGCTGCTTTGCTTCTTCTGCCTCTGTGTCAGCACACAGCATTGTCCCACCCACACATCCATTTAATTGTTTACATACTAAGCGATAACAGCCAATCAGCAGTAAGTATTCAGAGCGCATGTAGTCAATGCTTCAGCGTCAAGCAGACATGTGTTTAACAGGTGAGCATACGGCAGCGTACTCTCCCTAAATTATAAAACAAACACCTCCCAGTCAACTACTAGTACATTACTATGAGCTTGTTGACATTCTAGAAACTTAAAATGCAGCTCAGCTCGCTCGCAGTCCTCGCTTGAGGTGAAGGCTAATTAGCTTTTAGCGTAACGTTAGCTCATTTTGCTGTGTGTGTGTGTGTGTGTGTTAGGGGCAGCAAAGCCCTATCTGTCTGTTATTTCACTTGAACTCCATGGTGTTCAGGGATGAATAGTCTCTCCTTTTGCTATTGTACTATTTTTCAGCTATAATTACATTAATCATTAGTAATGTAGCAGCCTAGTTTTGATTGGCAGGGTCCCTGCTATCACATGTTGACAAAAATATAACATTTACATAATAAAACTACAGGCTTCCCAAATAATGTAATGAATTAAGCATGATGAATTGACCTGACTCCTCTCTGAGCTACCACCTTATCATGGAAGAGGAGTTTAAGTGTCCCAATGAATCTAGGAGCTATGTTGTCCGGGGGCTTTATGCCCCCTGGTAGGGTCTCCCAAGGCAAACAGGTTCTAGGTGAGGGATCAGACAAAGAGCAGCTCGAAGACCTTTATGAAAAAGACAAGTCATGGACCCAGATTTCCCTCGCCCGGACGTGGGTCACCGGGGCCCCCCTCTGGAGCACGATGGCGAGCGCCTGGTGGCCGGGCCTGTTCCCATGGGGCCCGGCCAGGCACAGCCCGAAGAGGCAACGTGGGTCACCCCTCCAATGGGCTCACCACCCATAGCAGGGGCCGTAGAGGTCGGGTGCAATGTGAACTGGGCGGGGGCTGAAGGCAGGGCACTTGGCGGTCCGATCCTCGGTTACAGAAGCTAGCTCTTGGGACGTGGAACGTCACCTCACTAGGGGGGAAAGAGCCTGAGCTAGTGTGCGAAGTGGAGAAGTTCCGGCTGGATATAGTCAGACTCACTTCGACGCACAGCAAGGGATCTGGAGCCACTACTCCCGAGAGGGACTGGACCCTCTTCCACTCTGGCGTTGCCGGCAGTGAGAGGCGACGGACTGGGGTGGCAATTCTTGATGCCCCCCGGCTCAAAGCCTGCACGTTGGAGGTCAACCCGGTGGACGAAAGGCTATCCTCCCTCCGCCTTCGGGTGGGGGGACGGGTCCTGACTGTTGTTTGTGCTTATGCACCAAACAGCAGTTCAGAGTACCCGCCCTTTTTGGGTACACTCGAGAGAGGACTGGAAAGTGCTACCCCGGGTGATTACCTTGTAATACTGGGGGACTTCAACGCTCATGTTGGCAACAACAGTGAAACCTGGAGAGGCGTGATTGGGAAAAATGGCCGCCCGGATCTGAACCCGAGTGGTGTTTTGTTATTGGACTTTTGTGCTCGTCACAGTTTGTCCATAACAAACACCATGTTCAAACATAAGGGTGTGCACTTGGCACCAGGACATCCTAGACCGCAGTTCCATGATCGACTTTGTAGATGTGTAACCGGATTTTCGGCCTTATGTTTTGGACACTCGGGTGAAGAGAGGGGCGGAGCTTTCTACCGATCACCACCTGGTGGTGAGTTGGCTGCGATGGTGGGGGAGGATACCGGACAGACCTGGGAGGCCCAAACGCATTGTGAGGGTCTGCTGGAAAACGTCTGGCAGAGTCTCCTGTCAGAAAAAGTTTCAATTCCCACCTCCGGAACAACTTTGAACATGTCACGAGGGAGGTGCTGGACATTGAGTCCGAGTGGACCATGTTCCGCACCTCTATTGTCGAGGCGGCTGATCGAAGCTGTGGCCGCAAGGTAGTTGGGCGGCAATCCTAAAACCCCTTGGTGGACACCAGCGGTGAGGGATGCCGTCAAGCTGAAGAAGGATTCCTATCGGGTCCTTTTGGCTCATAGGACTCCGGAGGCAGTGTACAGGTACCGACAGGCCAAGCAGTGTGCAGCTTCAGCGGTCGCGGAGGCAAAAACTCGGACATGGGAGGAGTTTGGGGAAGCCATGGAAAACGACTTCCGGACGGCTTCAAAGCGATTCTGGACTACCATCCGCCGCCTCAGGAAGGGGAAGGGTGCGGATGGTGTTCTGCTGACCTCAACTGCGGATGTTGTGGATAGGTGGAAGGAATACTTCGAAGACCTCCTCAATCCCACCAACACGTCTTCCTATGAGGAAGCAGTGTCTGGGGAATCTGTGGTGGACTCTCCTATTTCTGGGGCTGAGGTCGTTGAGGTAGTTAAAAAGCTCCTTTGTAGCAAGGCCCCAGGGGTGGATGAGATCCGCCCGGAATTCCTTAAGGCTCTGGATGCTGTGTGGCTGTCTTGGTTGACAAGACTCTGCAGCATCGCGTGGACATCGGGGGCGGTACCTCTGGATTGGCAGACCAGGGTGGTGGTTCCTCTCTTTAGGAAGGGGGACCGGAGGGTGTGTTCCAACTATCGTGGGATCACACTCCACAGCCTTCCCGGTAAGGTTTATTCAGGTGTACTGGAGAGGAGGCTACGCCGAATAGTCGAACCTCGGATTCAGGAGAAACAGTGTGGTTTTCGTCCTGGTTGTGGAACTGTGGACCAGCTCTATACTCTCGGCAGGGTTCTTGAGGGTGCATGGGAGTTTGCCCAACCAGTCTACATGTGCTTTGTGGACTTGGAGAAGGCATTCGACCGTGTCCTTCGGGAAGACCTGTGGGGAGTGCTCAGAGAGTATGGGGTATCGGATTTTGGCGGTCCGCTCCCTGTACAATCAGTGCGAGAGCTTGGTCTGCATTGCCGGCAGTAAGTCAAACACATTTCCAGTGAGGGTTGGACTCCGACAAGGCTGTCCTTTGTCACCGATTCTGTTCATAACTTTTATGGACAGAATTTCTAGGCGCAGTCAAGGCGTTGAGGGGTTCCGGTTTGGTGACCGCAGGATTAGGTCTCTGCTTTTTGCAGATGATGTGATCCTGATGGCTTCGTCTGACCAGGATCTTCAACTCTCACTGGATCGGTTCGCAGCCAAGTGTGAAGGAGCTGAGCCGGAAGGATAAGATCACGGGTACAAGCGGCCGAAATGAGTTTCCTCCGCCGTGTGGCAGTGCTCTCCCTTAGAGATAGGGTGAGAAGCTCTGTCATCCGGGAGGAACTCAAAGTAAAGTCACTGCTCCTTCACATCGAGAGGAGCCAGATGAGGTGGTTCGGGCATCTGGTAAGGATGCCACCCAAACGCCTCCCTAGGGAGGTGTTTAGGGCACGTCCAACCGGTAGGAGGCCACGGGGAAGACCCAGGACACGTTGGGAAGACTATGTCTCCCGGCTGGCCTGGGAACGCCTCGGGATCCCCCGGGAAGAGCTAGATGAAGTGGTTGGGGAGAGGGAAGTCTGGGTTTCCCTGCTTAGGCTGTTGCCCCAGAGACCCGACCTCGGATAAGCGGAAGAAGATGGATGGATGGATGGAGTTGACCTGAAACTGTTTAATGTTGCACTTTTTATATGTAGAAGAAAAGTTTTGTCATTTTATTTAATCAAAGCAACAACTTGAGGCAGTTTAATGTGGATTAACGTGGGCAGAATTATTATAGTGTTCCCAATGTTAAAAGGATAAAGCCATTGTTTACAAATTTGGTAAATAAATAACCCAAAAATGTATATTTTCTTGTTTTCTTACTGTACCAAAAATGAACCGAACCGTGACCTCTAAACCGAGGTACGTACCAAACCAAAATTTTTGTGTACCATTACAGCCCTACTCAATACTCAGGAAAAAATTATGGCATAACTCTGTAATTAATCATTTCCAAAGCCAACACTTGCATCACACGAAATCTGCAGTTAACAAGGAGTGGTCACACTTTGAAGAGCTATTGCATCAAGGTGGATGGACTTGATTAAGGGTTCCAACAGGAGATATGTTAATTAAAACAAAGGATAGGATTTTCTAACTTCTTTGAGAAGTTGAATCATCACACACTGGTGTAAAAAATGTTGATTGTTCACAATTCAGCTGTGTGTAAAATCTGGACCAAGTACAAACAAGATGGGATAAAAGGTAAGTTTACGGAAAGAGCCAAAATAAAGAAATCTTTTAGCAAAACTTCTTGCAAACCGAAAATGCACATCAAAATAAACGACAAACAAATTGGCGAAAAGTGGAGTCACTGTCTGAAAGCGAACTGTAAGAAAGCCACTAAAGTATGAAAAGAGGACAGCTTAACAAGAGCCATTATTAACAGCTAAACATAGAAAACAAGGATCCAACGGGCTTGATTGACATTCAAGGCACCCAAGGATCTTGTGAAATAGTGCTGGCTGCTGCGAGCTCAGTGTAAATGAAAAAAAGACTGTCAGGAAGGCGAGAAACAGTTTTTATTTCAACCGTATATGCCGTTAAAAGCCTAAAGGCTGACCGCACGGTTACTGTCTTCACAAAAAAAGAGCTGCTCCATCCTGCCTGCACGAACAAAATAAACGTCTCCGAAAGTTAGCAAGCCACGGAGTATACAATGTATTTCTTGTAAAATGTATAAAAATACACACAAGATGCCAACACCAACCACTTCAGTGTGGTATTGGACAGAAAGGAAGACTTTTTTTCTCTTACACAATTTAAAATCGAAAAATGTGGAAGTTGTTAGCAATACTCTGAATCTTGTCAGATTCCAATCAATGCAAGTAATCAAAATCAGGGAATACAACAACTTATACTCCTGTCTGCATGAAAGAAGGGAATCAATACGTTAAACATGCATGTATTTTGTACACTTTTAACGTGTTAACAAAAACAGCAAAATAAATAAACAAAAATTATACATACATATGTATATGTATATATAAGGTAGATCACTTCGACTTGGTCATTTAAAAAGTAGCCAGCCTACTGAAAAGGTGTGGGCACCACTGCTCTACTTGATCTAAAATTGAAACTGTTACTGGCTACAATTTATATTCCTAATTTATTTTAGTTTTTCCTCAAGCCAGAAAGTTGTCATTTAAAAATAAATATAATTTAGTTGTATGTCTACTGAATGAATGAAAATCCTCCAAGTCTGTTCATTACATCGCTTTTTCCAGGGGTTGTATTCATGTCAAAATCAAAACAATTTTAAAATAAAGCTCAAACACAAGATTATCACCTGTACACTTTTTGAAATATTTCACTGAGAAAGTACAGTTTGCATAAATACCTCAGTCAGTAAAGAGGAGCTGAGGTTCAGACTTGAAAGGGCATCCAAGATGGCCACCGTCAACTGAGTGTTCTCCTTCAGTAAAGAACTACAAGGACATGCACTCTCAGGAACACACTGTTCATTATACAACCGCAACTGCTAATCCGCGATGACATACTTGAGATCTTGTGCTATATCATTGTGCAGGGAGTCTTCCAGTATCTCTGGCAGACTGGTGATGATGTCCCGTTGGACATCCACTGGTCCCACTGATAGCAGCTCCATGAGCTTTGCTGCCAGCTCCTGCGAAAAACACATCAGCACAACGCTAAATTACACAAACAGTGTTTAGCATTTGCAGGTGGCATTTTAGGAAAGGACTACCTTGCAATCAACAACTCTGTCGAGCCATTTGAGCTGGTTGATGATAATGCGTGGAATACTGAGCCCAGCATCATCAATGCTGTGACACACAAGAAGACGTTAGATTTCAAATTAATTTGGCCAATATAACTGCATGAAATGTTAATTGACAGGAAGCATTAACCTGTTGACCATATATTCAGGGAGTTTCTCGAGCAAGGTGTTAATTATAAGAGTCTACGTAAAGGAGAGAAGCAGACCATTAGCATTCTTGGTGTGGAATGTGGACTTTCCTTTGCTTATTTATCCAGACTGACCTGCAGCATCTCAATGCCCAACAACATGCGCAGCAGGCTCTCATGGAAGGAGCTGACACAGCTACAAGACAAGTAAACAAACAATAAAATAAATGCTTTTGGGCTCAAATGTGAATGACAAGTTAAACTAAAAAAAATTATGTTTGTGCAAAAATCCGTTAATGTTAGCACTTCAACTTAAAATGTGAAACTAATATGTGATATAAAGTCATGACATGCATAGTGAGATATGGCAATCCTTAGAATTTTGATATTGGCTTAAAGTTTTATAAAACTCAGAATGATCTAAGATTTTTAATTTAAGGTTTTCATAAGCATTAAGCCATAATCATCAAAATGATATCAAAAGAATTCTAGAAATATATTGAGTGACATGTAATGGGACTATGTTGTTTTTTTTAGTTTCACCTTGTAAATCTAATCTAAATAAGTCGTTTCACAATATTTACATTTTTGGAGTTTCACCTCTATCTGTATGTGGAACTATGAAATTGATTAAGGAACCAAAACAATGTACAAATGTGGATTACAATTTAAACATGTACACAAAGCACAAATAAAAAACTGTTGAAGTATGGGGTTGGATCAAATAAACGTGGCTTCTTCCTACTTCTTTTTGGAATTGGTGTACCCCGCCTTCCGCCCGATTGTAGCTGAGATAGGCGCCAGCGACCCCGAAAGGGAATAAGCGGTAGAAAATGGATGGATGGGAATTGTTTAAAGGGGAACTACACTTTTTGAGGAAATTTCCCTATCATTCACAATCCTTATGTACAAAACCCATTTCCATTTGAGTTGAGAAATTGTGTTAGAGGTAAATGAAATCAGAATACAATGATTTGCAAATCCTTTTCAACCCATATTCAATTGAATGCACTACAAAGACAAGATAGTTGATGTTCAAACTCATTAACTTAATTTTTTTTTTTTTGCAAATAATAATTAACTTAGAATTTCATGGCTGCAACACGTGCCAAAGTAGTTGGGAAAGGGCATTTTCACCACTGTGTTACATCACCTTTTCTTTTAACAACACTCAATAAACGTTTGGGAACTGAGGAAATTGTTGAAGCTTTGAAAGTGGAATTCTTGTTTTATGTAGAGCTTCAGTTGTTCAACAGTCCGGGGTCTCCGCTGTGGTATTTTAGGCTTCATAATGCGCCACACATTTTCGATGGAAGACGTGTCTGGACTGAAGGCGGGCCAGGAAAGTACCCGCACTCTTTTTTTACAAAGCCACGCTGTTGTAACACGTGCTGAATGTGGCTTGGCGTTGTCTTGCTGAAATAAGCAGGGGCGTCCATGAAAAAGACGCCGCTTGAACGGCAGCATGTGTTGTTCCAAAACCTATGTGTACTTTTCAGCATTAATGGTGCCTTCACAGATGTGTAAGTTACCCATGCCTTGGGCAAAAATGCACCCCCATACCATCACAGATGCTGGCTTTTGAACTTTGCGGCAATAACAGTCTGGGTGGTTCGCTTCCCTTTTGGTCCGGATGACATGATGTCGAATATTTTCAAAAACAATTTGAAATGTGGACTCGTCAGACCCCAGAACACTTTTCCACTTTGCATCAGTCTATCTTAGATGAGCTTGGGCCCAGCGAAGCCGGCGGCGTTCCTGGGTGTTATTGATAAATGGCTTTCGCTTTGCATAGTAGAGTTTTAACTTGCACTTACAGACGTAGCGACCAACTGTAGTTACCGACAGTGGTTTTCTGAAGTGTTCCTGAGCCAATGTGGTGATATTCTTTACACACTGATGTCGGTTTTTGATGCAGTACCACCTAAGGGGTCAAAGGTCCGTAATATCATCGCTTACGTCCAGTGATTTCTCCAGATTCTCTGAACCTTTTGATGATATTATGGACCGTAGATGTTGAAATCCCTAAATTTCTTGCAATTGCACTTTGAGAAACGTTGTTCTTAAACTGTTTGACTATTTGCTCATGCAGTTGTGGACAAATGGGTGTATCTTGCTCCATCCTTTCTTGTGAAAGACTAAGTATTTCTTAGGAAGTTGTTTTTATACCTAATCATGGCACCCACCTGTTCCCAATTAGCCTCAACTTCCTCAACGTTATCAGTATTTATTGCCACCTTTCCCAACTTCTTTGTCACATGTTGCTGGCATAAAATTCTAAAGTTAATGATTATTTGCAACAAAAAAAAATGTTTATCAGTTTGAACATTAAATATGTTGTCTTTGTCGCATATTCAACTGAATATGGGTTGAAAATTATTCGCAAATCATTGTATTCCGTTTATATTTACATCTAACACAATTTCCCAACTCATATGGAAACGGGGTTTGTAAGACAAGTACACGTTTTTCTTTTTTATTCATTCATCATTCATTCAGGAGATCAAAAGTCTGCTTACAGTGGAGCCTGGAGAGTTGCTCTATTATGCCTATGAAGCCCTTAAAAGCATCCATCCATCCACCCATCCATTTTCTACCGCTTATTCCCTTTGGGGTCGCGGGGGGCGCTGGTGCCTATCTCAGCTACAGTCGGGCAGAAGGCGGGGTACACCCTGGACAAATCGCCACCTCCTCGCAGGGCCAACACAGATAGACAACATTCACACTCACATCCACACACTAGGGCCAATTTAGTGTTGCCAATCAACATATCCCCAGGTGCATGTCTTTGGAAGTGGGAGGAAGCCGGAGTACCCGGAGGGAACCCACGCATTTACGGGGAGGACATGCAAACTCCACACAGAAAGATCCCGAGCCCGGGATTGAACCCAGTCTACTCAGGACCTTCGTATTGTGAGGCAGACGCACTAACCCCTCTTCCACTTTGAAGCCCGTCTTTCATAACGACTGTGAAAAATTCAAAGAAAAAGTGCAGTTCCCCTTTTGAGTGCATATGTCCTTCTTTATTGTGCTGTACATTTTAACACAATCAAAATAAACCATATTGGATTGTTCTGTACCTGGTGTCTCCCTCGGGAAGTGTCGGAACACACGGAAGGAGACAATTCCTAAATCTGTCAGCATCGTCAATATGAGACTCCAAACCACTGATGAATTCCTGCACAATCTGAGCAATGACATTGAAACACTAAATATCGTTTTTCTCAAAAACAGGAAATTAGTAAGTGTACATATTTTTGTTAACAGATTTTAGGTAGGACATGCAATAATCACAAAAACAATACTGCATCAATAATGTATTTTATTTTTCTGGATCTCAACGTTGGCGGACGCTCACCCTTTCACACCCTGATCTTTCCTGATTTTGCTTTTTGTCTCGTCTTAACTTTGTAAGAGCCTTTCATTTGCACGTTCTCTGAAATCTAAAATATGAAATTGGTTAACTGGTCTCTCAACAAAACTGACAAGATATTTTCGGCGAGAGGCACAAGGGGAACCTGCTTGTCCTAACAGAACGTCCTAACATGAGGGTGTCCGAGGAGAAATGGAGGGTCCTGTGCCTGCCATTTTTTTCCATCAATGACATTGAAGATACTTTATCTATGTATTTGGAACTGTGATAACAGGCCATCTGGTGTTTGGATTGAGCATTTCTCTGGTCTATCGACAAATTCGGAAGATGATAGTAGCCTTTCAAGGAGCTTTGAGGCTGCCCATCGTGATAGATGAGAAGAGTTTGATGTTTTTGTAAATGAATCGCAAACTGGATAACATCTCAGAAAAACTTTCTGCTCTGCAAGGCAAAATTATGATCAATTTGAGAGCCAGAACTAGGGATCCCAGTGAGGTAAGAAGAGTAATTGAAAAATATTAGCAGGGTATCATGAGGCCGTTTTGAGTGTTCAGGGAGAACATTTTACCATGTTTAATTAAGATCAGTCTCATCATCATCATTTCTTTTTACTCCTTTCATGAAAATGCATATATACAAGCCATGTACAGTTCACACTTTCACTGTTTTTTGTTTCTTATACATTTCCATAATCAGAAAGAAGCAGATTGAAAAATAATATTCTCATATTGATCTGCCCGCTTTTTGAAAACATTTTTTTAGATTACTTTATTACTGTTCCTTCCACCAACACCCGAACTCCAACATACTTTTTAATTTTCGATTAAGCATTTTCATGACACGTCCAATCAGAATAAAAAATCAGTTTGATATAATTCCAGTTGTCTATTTTTATAACTCTTTTTAAATTCAAAAATATTCTTGCAACTTTTTAAGTCTTTCTTTAGAGAATTCAATGCTTTCCCACCAACAACAGACAAGCACCTTTGTTTCAAATTTTTTCGCACCCTTGGATGTTTAAAATCATCATCTTCTGTGATTCTCATCTTTAGACGCAAACTCGTATAACTTTTGTAAGTCCTGCGGAATAACTTTATTTCTAGCTTTGAACACCACTAATAGAGTATGCAATTCTACAATGTATTTTAGTTTTAATAATCCTGCCCTAGTGAATTGAAGTGATTTGTGTGGTGTCTATATCCTACTTTAAAAAAAATATGAATTGCTCTTTTCTGTAAAAGAAATAGAAGCATTATGTTGCTGTGATATGTATTTCCACATATTTCTGCACAATAATTGAAATAAGATAGAATGATTGAGCAATATAACATTCTCAGTGTCATTCGGAGAACTGTATTTAACCTTGTTCAAAATAAATAAGCTTTTAAACACCTTATTTTCCACATGCAATATATAAGCTTTCCATATCAACTTTTTAATCTAGGATGACCCCAGGAAATCTGATTTTAGACACCTTCTCAATTTTCACATTGTTTATGGAAAAACTAACTTCTAACTTTCTTTTTTTACTGTTTGCAAATACATCAAATATGCTATTATAATCAATTTCTAATGGATAAAGCTTTGGCCTTGACAAGAGGTCATCAGGTGGTCCCCAACGTTCACCGAGTGTTTCGACCCTTAACCACAACACTCTCCGGTTGGTGGGTCAGCAGTGATTGGCCAGATCACTGCTCCTCTCATCCAGGCTTCCAGCTATTGTCCTCTCTTTTATGCCAGAGCCAACAGGAGGCTCTCTCCGCCGCTTCTCCCAGCCTACGAACGGCTGTTTTCCTCAAGTGACCTCTCAATCCAACCTTTGTCATCATATTCCACACAGATTGCGCAGGGAATCCTCGACAACCAACTTCCACTGTCATCAGCCATGCTGTCCACCCCTTGTCCCGGCAGTCCTGGACAAGTTGTTGGTACTTTGTTTTCTTCCTCTCTGCCGCTTCCTCACATCCCTCCTCCCACGGGACAGTAAGCTCCACCAGGATGATTTTCTTTCCCTTTGGGGACCACAAAACCATGTCTGGTCTCAGAGTGGTGGACATTACTGCTCCTGGGAAGAGGAGCTTCCGCCCCAGGTCGACCTCCATCTCCCATCCCTGGGCCAACTGCAAGAGGTTTTGGTTGGCTTGGCCTTGGACAACTGGTCTATGACCCTCTTTCACGAAGGTGATGGTGCTCAGCAATGGCTTTGTTTTGGCTGGGTGTTTCTTTCTCCTCTCTTGCTCCAAGATGTCTGCGAGCATTGCCAACACCTTGTCATGGCGCCACCTGTATCTTCCCTGGGTCAATGCTGTTTTGCACCCAGACAGAATGTGCGCCATAGTTCCTTTACCGCCACACAACCTGCACAGCGGGTCCTCCCTCATTCCCCACCTATGCAAGTTGACTGGGGTCGGCAGGGTGTCGTATACTGCTCGAAGCAGAAATGAGATACGAAACGGCTCCAGCCTCCACAGTTCACTCCACGTCACGTTCCTCTTGGGAAGGTTCCACCTTGTCCAGGCACCTTGGGTTGCGAGCTCGATGGCTTTAGCTCTTCTTCCTTCTTCCTCAAGGTTTCGGACTTCATCCTGAATCAAGGTCCTCTTTTCCCTGGGAGTGGACTTGGACCACTGCTGGAAATGTGATGTTCCTAGACCTTGTCTTCCAGTGCAGAGGCTTCCGATGGTATCTTTGGTCCTGAGAGATGATTCTGCCTGGGCAATAGCAGTGCTAGCGGCCCACTTCCTGCCTGATCTTGTTCTTATTCCAGCTTCCCTGATCAGCCGATCTTGGGAGTTCCTATACGTCAGGGAAAGTCTGCATTTTGCGACTTTAAACTCCTCCAGGACTGAAGACAGGGGGAGCTGGAGCTGGCCCGACCTTATGTAGAGCCCCGTAGATGTAAAGCTCGGGGGTATCCCCAACCATTTCCGAAGGTGCTTGTTGAACTTCCTCTCCAACCCTTCAACTGTTGTTATCGCCACTTCGTACACGGTGAGAAGCCACATAAGTCTTTGGAGTAAGCCATTCTGGTATATCCAGCACTTGTATTTCCCAGACAGACCAGACTTATCAATCTTTTTCAACCATTCTTCAACCTGATTTTCGGTGCTGGAGATGCTGTTTTTATCCGTCATGGAATCATCATACCACTTTCCAAGGCATTTAATAGGGTTCCCTTGGATGTTTGGGATTGCTTCCCCCTGAACAAGCAGCTTGAACTTTCCCGTTGTTTTTCCCTTTTGGATCACCAGACACCTTGATTTCTTGGGCTTGAAGATCATCTTCGCCCAAGTAGCCATACGATCCAGTTCCGCCAGCACCCATCTCGCCTGCACGTGAGTTGGTGTTATCACGGTAAGATCATCCATGAATGCCCTGATTGCTGGTTGTTGACTTCCTGCTGCAGTCTTTGGTCCTCTTGACTTTATGATCGCTGCAGAGATGATCAGGTTCATTCCCATGACAAACAAGATAGGAGAGATGGTGCACCCTGTCACTATTCCCTTCTCCACTGGCTGCCATTTAGTTGTGAACATGGCTGCTTGGAATCATAGCTTGATGTCTCCCAGGTAGCTGGTGATCATCCCCTGGATGTGATGTGGGATGTGGTAATGGTCCATAGCCACTTGGATCACGTTATGGGGAATTGACCCATATGCATTAGCAAAATCAAGCCAGACTACTGTTAAGTTGCCTTTCTTCTCCTTTGCTTCTTGGATAAGTTGGCTGAGGAGCCCTGTATGCTCCAGGCACCCGGAGAACCCTTCGATACTGCCCTTCTGGATAGAGGTGTTAATATATCCATTCCGGGTCATGAAGGAGCTCATTCTTTTGGCCAGCACTGAAAAGAAGATTTTCCCCTCCACACTTAGCAAGGAAATGGTTCGGAACTGGCTGATCTTTGTGGATCCCCGTTCTTTCGGCACAAAGCACCCTTCTGCCCTTCTCCAGCTTGTTGGTACGGTTCCTTTGGCCCATATAACCCGCATAAGCTTCCACAGCCTGTGTAGGAGCTTAGGACATTTCTTGTATACTTTGTAGGGTATACCGCTGGGACCTGGGGCAGAAGCTGATCTTGCGTGCTTGACAACCTCTTGAACCTCTCTCCATGATGGATATTCTGTGCTGAGGGAGGATATTGGTGGACTGATGGTAACAAGCCCGAGATTTCCTGGTAGGGCATTGTTTCTTGAAGGGTCACTGAATGTCTCTTCAACAAACTTCTCCACCTCCTCCTTAGAACTTGTTAGAGTCCCTGACCTCGCCTCTCCCAAAAGTGACTTGGTGAAGCGATAGGGGTCTTTTATGAACTGGGCTCGTGCAGCTTCCTGCCTTTTCCACCTTTGCCTTTGCCCTTCAGCTCTTCTCAGCCTGATGAGCTGCTCGCGGAGGCTGGCTGTCAATTCTTTTATACTTTCCTTTTCACAGGAAATCTGATTTTAGACACCTTCTCAATTTTCACATTGTTTATGGACAAACTAACTTCTAACTTTCTTTTTTTACTGAATACCATCAATTTTGTCTTTTCCAAATTTAAAGATAATTTACTTAAATCAAACCACAATTTTAACCTTTTCCTCCTCAATATTAGTCGCTAAGATTTTCAAGTCATCTCTTTAACAGTATAAATTTATATCTTCTGCGAATAATACGTACTGTAAATTTTTCGCAACCTCACAAATATCATTTATATATAAAATAAAAATGTTGGATCCTTAAATCAAACATTGTGGAATTCCACATTCATTAGTCATACATTCTGATCATCAATCTCAACATATTGCTGTTGTTGTAAATAGCTGTTAAACCAGTCTAGTGCAACTCCTCTAATTCCATAAGTACAGGTATACAATTTAGAAATGAGAATTTGATGATCTATAGCAGGGGTCTCAAACTCAATTTACCTGGGGCCCACTGGATGCAGAAACTGGGTGAGGCTGGGCCGGAAGGAAAGATTTCTTAAAAAATCTAATATGCACTTTTTAATGAAGTCACCTTCTATGAATGGCTTTCCCGCCCTAGCAACATACTTGCCAACCCTCACGATTTTTCCGGGAGACTCCTGAATTTCAGTGCACTTCCCGACAATCTACCAGTGCAAACCATTCTCCCAAATTTTTCCCAATTTTCACCCGGCGAACATTATTAAGGGCTGCCGTGACTGCACTGCCTTTAACGTCCTCTACAACAGTGGTTCTCAACCTTTTTTCAGTGATGTACCCACTGTGAACATTTTTTTTTATTCAAGTACCCCCTAATCAGAGCAAAGCATTTTTGTTCAGAAAAAAAAGATATAAAGAAGTAAAATACAGCACTATGTCATCAGTTTCTGATTTATTAAATTGTATAACAGTGCAAAATATTGCTCATTTGTAGTGGTCTTTCTTGAACTATTTGGAAAAAAAGATATAAAAAAAACTAAAAAACTTGTTGGAAAATAAACAACTTAAGAAGTGATTCAATTGTAAATAAAGATTTCTACACATTAAAGTAATCATCAACTTAAAGTGCCCTCTTTTGGGATTGCAATAGAGATCCATCTGGATTCATGAACTTAATTGTAAACATTTCTTTACAAAAAAGAAATCTTTAACATCAATATTTATGGCACATGTCTATAAAAAGTCTAGCTGTCAACACTGAATGTTGGCTTATTGCATTCTTTTTTCACAGTTTATGAACTTGTCACGCCTGTAAATCTGGTTTTATGTTTGATCATGTTTTGTTTTGTTTTCTCGACTCTTCTTCTGTTTTTTCACTTCCTGGTTTGTTTTGTTACCATGACAACTCATTGATTTTCACCTTGCCCTCCTAGTCACGCCCATCAGTCTGGGAACATTAACTTTCATTGTATTCTACGACCTTTGCTGCTCATTGCTCCATGCCATTGATCCCCTGCCACGCACCTTGGGGTTTATGCCTCCCGTTTTTGTCACAGTAAGTTTTTGTTTGTAATTATGTTTTTGATAGTATCTTTTGTTTGTTTTGTAGATTGTGTTGTTATTGTGCTGTTTTTGTTCTAAGTTTTAGCATAGATTATTATCCGCCATCGAGCATGCTTTTTGTTTTGCCTTTTTGTATTTTGAGTATAATTAAAACAATATGTACCTGTTTCTCGCCTGGCTCGTCCTGTAATACTTCTGCGTCGAACGAGTAAACCAAATCCATGTCACAGTTTGACAGAATGTTCCCAGCAAAAGCGCTCCTTCGCAGGAGATCTGGACGAGGCGTCTTTGGCGGTGCTGAGCGCGATGGAGGAGGAAACGCTGCGCTACTCTTCTCACGCGCAAAGAAGTTTAACGTTGGGGCCAAATGGTGAAGAGGTCCCCATTGACTTCATTTGGCCCGAAGACGACGACATGTTTCCGTCTTCCTGGAAGCGTCGCCCTCGACGGAGGATGTCGGGGAAGGCTTCCAGGTGCGGAAAGGAAGCGTCGCGCCAGCAAGCTCCTCCCACTCAGGGCGGAAGTGGACCGCAAGCTGCCCGGACTCTCCATGACAACGTCACGCCACCGTCAACAGACATCACGGACCAGGATTTTTTTTTCAAATCTTTCACAATTAATCACCCACCTCCATCAGAAGATTCAAGTCCCATAACCATGATAAATTATTATCAAAAAATGCTTTTGCACAATAGATCAAATCAGTCATAGTCACCCAATTTTCATGCCCCGCCCCTCAGGACTCAAGCCCCGCCCACGTCACCAAAAAATGTTTTTTCTTCACCCTCTCTAATTAAGACCGAAGAAAAAATACTTTATGGCCAATTTAAAGGGGAAGATTCTGCCCTCCTCCTCACCGCCCTCCGCCCTCCCCAAAAGACTATTCCAGATCATGGTGATAGTGTCTGAGAGCCACTCCTTGAGAGCTTTGCCATCCGGCTCAGCTCCTTCTTCACCACAAGGGATCCAGCATCCGCATTATTGAATACGCCCAGCAATTCGCCTGTCGATCTCACGATCCACTCTTCCCTCACACGTGAACAAGACTCCGAGGTACTTGAACTCCTCCACTTAGGGCAAGATCTCCTCCCCGAGAGCTTGCGGGTTGGTTCTGCCCGGTGCGGTTCCAAGCCACAGCGACCATCACGTTCCCCACCTCCAGTTTTTCGATCGGTTAAGCCGCAGCTTCCAGCGAGACCACCTCCTCCAGTACCAGGTCCAAGTCCAGCTCCAAGATCAAGTCAAAGTCCACGTCCAGCTCAAAGTCAAAGTCCACGTCAAAGTCCACGTTCAAGTCCAAGTCCACGGCTATTACAAGTGCCTGCTCCACGAAGCCAAGTGCCCCCAGTGGCAGCTCCACGATGCCAAGTGCCCCCAGTGGCAGCTCCACGATGCCAAGTGCCCCCAGTGGCAGCTCCACGATGCCAAGTGCCCCCAGTGGCAGCTCAGCGTCGCCAAGTGCCCCCAGTGGCAGCTGCACGTCGCCAAGTGCCCCCAGTGGCAGCTCCACGACGATCTCCAAGTCCAAGTCAATCTCTAGGTCCAAGTCCAAGTCAATGTCCAAGTCAATCTCCAAGTCCAAGTCAATGTCCAAGTCAATCTCCTAGTCCAAGTCAATCTCCAAGTTCAAGTCAATCTCCAAGTTCAAGTCAATCTCCAAGTTCAAGTCAATGTCCAAGTCCAAGTCAATCTCCAAGTCCAAGTCAATCTCCAAGTCCAAGTCAATCTTCAGGTCGGACGCCAAGTCCATGCCGAGCTCCAACGCCGTCGCCAAGACGAGCTCCGTCATCACGCCGAGCTTCATCGCCTGCCACAGTGACGACGCGTCCGCCTCCTTGTCAGCCACGGATGTGGATACTACGTGGGCGTCCACCACGCCAAAGATGCCGACCTTGTCGGCCACGGTTGCGGCCACGGTTGTGGCCATTACGTGGTCGTCCGCCACGCCCTCCTCGTCAGCCACGGTTGTGGTCTTTACGTGGTCGTCCGCCACGCCAAGAGGGTCGGCCACGGATGTGGCCATTCCCGGGTCGCCCACCTCGGTCCTCCACGCGTCGCCGCCACCTGACTCTGCCCCGTTGGATACGGGGACACGTGGTTTGGCGATCCACCGCCATGTCCCCCTCCCGGCCTCCCATTACTCTGGATCATTGTGGGACATCTAGTAGCTGTCCTTAATGGGGGGGCTCTGTCACGCCTGTAAATCTGGTTTTATGTTTGATCATGTTTTGTATTGTTTTCTCGACTCTTCTTCCGTTTTTTCACTTCCTGGTTTGTTTTGTTACCATGACAACTCATTGATTTTCACCTTGCCCTCCTAGTCACGCCCCTGCCCTCAGTCCCGCACCTGTTCCTAATTATCACAGCCACTACTTAAGTCATTTTCTTTCTGTCCATCAGTCTGGGAACATTAACTTTCATTGTATTCTACGACCTTTGCTGCTTATTGCTCCATGCCATTGATCCCCTGCCACGCACCTTGCTGTTTATGCCTCCCATTTTTGTCACAGTTTTTGTTTGTAATTATGTTTTTGATAGTATCTTTTGTTTGTTTTGTAGATTGTATTGCCATTGAGCTGTTTTTGTTCTAAGTTTTAGCATAGATTATTATCCGCCATCGAGCGCGCTTTTTGTTTTGCCTTTTTGTATTTTAAGTATAATTAAAACATTATGTACCTGAATTCTCGCCTGGCTCGTCCTGTAATCCCTCTGCGTCGATGGAGTAAACCAAATCCATGTCACGGTTTGACAGAACTTACATTCATATTTCATTGAGGTAATATTCCATAATCATATTTTTAACGGAATTATGAATTGCTGCTAGTTTTTTTTTTATGTTTTTAATAAATTTCACTTGTCCCTTGGCATTCCTTCAAGTACTTCCAGGGTTTCGCGCACCCGCTTATGGAGGACTACTGCTCCACAACATGTCATCACGCACGCTTTTATATCACACAATCAACGTGCCGGCTCTGTATCATGTCGTGTGAGAATAGTGCATACTAATCTATGTGGCTGCAAAACGTACTTGTTCAACAGCCATACAGGCCACACTGAGGGTGGCAGTAAAAAGAACTTTAACACTGTTACAAATATGCGCCACACTGTGAACCAACATCAAACAAGAATGACCAACACATTTTGGGAGAATTTCCGCACCCTAACACAACTTAAACACAAGAGAACAAATACCCAGAACACCTTGCAGCCCCATCTCTCCAGGACTACATACACC
Organism: Nerophis ophidion; assembly: GCF_033978795.1. Classification (NCBI taxonomy): domain Eukaryota; kingdom Metazoa; phylum Chordata; class Actinopteri; order Syngnathiformes; family Syngnathidae; genus Nerophis; species Nerophis ophidion. The sequence continues at coordinate 8,389,165 of NC_084626.1, read as the reverse complement.
CCCTCAACCGACGCAAGTAGGGAGGGTAGGGGCGTGATGGAGTGGTGGTAGCGTGGGTGTGTGTATATTGTATGGAATTGTGGGTATTTGTTCCGTTGAGTTTATGTTGTATTACAGTGCGGATGTTCTCCTGAAATGTGTTTGTCATTCTTGTTTGGTGTGGGTTAACGGTCTGGCACATATTTGTAACAGTGTTAAAGTTTTTTTACGGCTACCCTCAGTGTGACTTGTTTAGCTGTTGACCAAATATGTCTTGCAACATTGCACATGATTACTGCTCAGCCAAGGGGGACAAACATTTTTCTTGCACACTGTCTATGCAGGATTCAGAGGAAGTTAAGAACAGTGTCGTTACAGCACTCCATGAACAGCGTGATTGTGTATAAATCGGCCTTGATTCTATGGGGACTGTCGTGAAAATCAAGAATGTTGGGTAGTATGACCCAATCAAGTTCTGTTCATATTAAACTCGCGGGCCGCACACAGATTACAATGTCACATCTGAGCGCCGGCCGCAAAACAACGTCTCGCGGGCCGCAATGTTTGAGACCCCTGATTTATAGTGTCGAAGGCCTTCTTTAAATCAGTGAACACTCTTATTGTGTATTTATTTTGATCAATTGCAGTTGAAATCTCTTCAATGTTCATGATGGTCACGCTTGTAAACCTATTTGATCGAAAGCCATTCTGATATTCATTTAATATTTTCTGTTTTTCAATAAAGCAGTCTAGTGTATTAACAAACAGTTTTTCAAGCACTTTTGAAATTTGAGGTAGGAGAGATACTGGTCTATAATTACCAAAGGTATGTTTATCTCCAGTTTTAAATAGAGGTATGACCTTAGCTGTTTTCAGACTGTCTGGGAAAACTCCTACTTTAAAAGAGCAATTGATTATATAATGTAATGGTTTAATGATGCAATCAATTGTGTTTTTTATCATGTTCATGTCAATACCCTAATTGTTTGTTGAGGTCTTGTTTTTTAGTTTTAAACCACGGATAATATTTAATTTTCAGTCACTTCACTAAGAAACATTGACTGCATAACCCTATATTCCCTTTTACAGACACCCCCTGATTGATCATTAGCTCTTGGTATTTTGTTTGCTAGGCTAGGTCCTCAATTTACAAAGAATGTATTTAATTATTTGTAAATTGAAGCTAATTTGATCATTGTTTTCAATTAACATACTATCTTTTTTTAAATATCTAGTTAGTTATGTTCGCCTTGTCCTATTTCCTATTGCTTTATTCAAAATATTCCATGTAGCCTCTATGTTATTTTTTTTTCATGCAATATTCTTTTGTAATATTCTCTTTTTGTTTGTCTCAATATATTGGTCAACTTGTTTTTGTAGTTCTTATCGCGTTTTTCAGCATTCTCTGTTGTTGATTTGATAAGCGCCTTATAAAGTCTATTTTTCTTTTTACCGATGCTATGGAAGGCATTTTATCATAGAAATTATGTAAAAATGCAATGTTAACAAAATAGCCCTAGGGCTTGTGTTTTCATGTGTGAAAAGTAAATCATCAGTTTTGAAGTTCCAAATAAATGTAAGATTGATGACATAAATAGGAATACAAATATTGTAATTGTAAAAATTGGGCCTGATGCAATTTGTGTAGGCATGTAATAACCTTGGCAGAGGTGTGCTTCCTCTCAGACTGTTTTATTTCATGGAATCTACACACTATACTCACATCAGGGTATCGAGGGCTCTTCTGAAGCTTTTTTTGTATCCTCCTTTGAAACACCACTTGGTCAACAGCTGCTTAGAGGAAGACACAAAAATCAGTTGAGGAATACTTTTTTTTTCTTTTTTAAACTGATGTTTTTGACACTTGTACCGATTTCGTTGGGTGTGCCACCGTGCTTCAGGGTGACGCCTGCTTCTCGTAGGAAAACACTAAATACACTTGCAGTGCTTTCTTCTGGAGCGGACACCTTAGACTGACGCCCGGTTGTGCGACTCCTCTTTGCCTCTGTAAACAAGTTTTAAAATTTGTACCAACTATACCAACTCACTGGATTTACAGACAGTAGATTGCAGTTCCCAAATTTCTTAAAAGAGGGACATTTAACTTCCATTTTAGTCAATGGACTTGCCACCTTTCTCGCATGAGGTTGTTTTAGAAGTTTGTTTCCGGTTTTTTGGCATTTGCAAGTTTCTTATGCATTCGTTTCAACATTGTAGCATTTTTAATGTGCAACGTTTCCCAGTGCATTAGTTTTATGGTGTTTCGAAACATTTCTTTGTTTGAAGCGTTACTGCGCTTTTGCACAGGTGACCAGTGACCGCAAAAATAAAGGTGGTTTGCGATGTGTGGGGTAAGGGGGTATTTTTGGAATATTTGAATAGCACCAAGGTTGATTGCGAAGTTTAAATTTCCCAGGAATGCCTTGACTTTGAAATGTCCAGCTCTGATTTTTAGAAGTGTAAAAAAAAAAATCTACAAGCGAAATTTTAAACCTTAACATCATAGCTCAAAGAAAAGCGGCTGTTCCTACAAATTTGATTTTTGCCTTACATGTTAAATCCTGTATGTTATGGCAAAACACAAAATATGCTAAGTGGAATATTTGGTGTATCAATTATTAGTCAAATTTTATGTATTTATCTCTTAATCACAATTGCCTCAAAGGGCTGCACAAACCACAATGACAAACCTAGTCATTGTGGTCGATAATTGGAGCCTTAAATAGGTTAATAATTCATAACATTAAAATGTATTATATTTTAAGCAATGACAGTTTTGTTTTTAAACACCCAGTAAAATTATTGAATATCCAAAGGGGCCCCACTGATAAAAGTGTTTTTATTTTTTTACTTTCGATGCTCAATTCTCGAGATCAAATTCAGATCTATCCGTTGATTAAAAGTTTTGTTTCCATGTTTTATTTTGTTTGTTTGATGCCTTTTGTTTTTATACGGCAAACACAAAACATGAAATATTTTCCCCCAAAAAAATTCCAAGTGGAATATTTGATTGGAGCCTGGAATTGGTCAACAATTCATAATGACAATGATTTTGATACAATATTACTTCTTGAGCAATGACAACTTTAAAGGGGAACTGCACCTTTTATTTTAAATGTTGCCTATCATTCACAATCCTTATGTAAGACAAGCAGACATATTTTTTTATGCAATGCGATCAAAAGTCGCTCTATTCTGCCAACAAAGCCCTTAAATAAACATCCAAACACCTCCATTAAGGTTTTGTATACAAGCTGTAAGTATATATATATACAGTACGTAATGTATTAATGGGCACATTTGTAATAACATTTAATATCTACGTATTTTGCTCACGCGGCACATTAATTTCCAAAACGCATCACACCGTTTTATTTTTTTCCCCCCAAAATCACTGATAATTACTCACTGCAGACTTTATTAGAGCCAAAAAACATAATAAAACATGACTTACTGTACAATGTCTGCGGTCATTAAGGTGCTGACAGATAGAAGTTTGTTATGTTCTCATTTAGAGGGATAGGGATATGAGCCTGCCCTGCCGCTTTTGAACTTGCCTCTCGCTCAACATTACGGAAACACTCAACAGCTAATCTCCACACACAGTCTTACACATACACATACACACTCTTGGATTTTGTCAAACTCCATTTCCCTTGGTTTATTATATAATTATTTGTTATTCTTATTTATTTATTTATTTATATTTATATATATATATATATATATATATATATATATAAAGTATGTATGTGTATATGTATGTATATAAATTGTATGTATTTAAATATGTATGTATAAATATTGTATGTATGTACATATATATAATGCATCTATACATTATATATATAAGTAAACATTGATTGATTGATTGATATATTTTTTTGTATGTATGTGTATATATATATTGTATGTATTTAAATATGTATGTATATATATATATATATGTGGAGTTCCCCAGGGTTCGGTCCTTGGCCCTGCACTCTTCAGCATCTACATGCTGCCGCTAGGTGACATCATACGCAAATACGGTGTTAGCTTTCACTGTTATGCTGATGACACCCAACTCTACATGCCCCTAAAGCTGACCAACATGCCGGATTGTAGTCAGCTAGAGGCGTGTCTTAATGAAATTAAACAATGGATGTCCGCTAACTTTTTGCAACTCAACGCAAAAAAAACGGAAATGCTGATTATCGGTCCTGCTAGACACCGAACTCTATTTAATAATACAACTCTAACATTTGACAACCAAACAATTAAACAAGGCGACACGGTAAAGAATCTGGGTATTATCTTCGACCCAACTCTCTCCTTTGAGGCACACATTAAAAGCGTTACTAAAACGGCCTTCTTTCATCTCCGCAATATCGCTAAAATTCGCTCCATTCTGTCCACTAAAGACGCTGAGATCATTATCCATGCGTTTGTTACGTCTCGCCTCGACTACTGTAACGTATTATTTTCGGGTCTCCCCATATCTAGCATTAAAAGATTACAGTTGGTACAAAATGCGGCTGCTAGACTTTTGACAAGAACAAGAAAGTTTGATCACATTACGCCTGTACTGGCTCACCTGCACTGGCTTCCTGTGCACTTAAGATGTGACTTTAAGGTTTTACTACTTACGTATAAAATACTACACGGTCTAGCTCCATCCTATCTTGCCGATTGTATTGTACCATATGTCCCGGCAAGAAATCTGCGTTCAAAGGACTCCGGCTTATTAGTGATCCCCAAAGCCCAAAAAAAGTCTGCGGGCTGTAGAGCTTTTTCATTTCGGGCTCCAGTACTCTGGAATGCCCTCCCGGTAACAGTTCGAGATGCCACCTCAGTAGAAGCATTTAAGTCTCACCTTAAAACTCATTTGTATACTCTAGCCTTTAAATAGACTCCCTTTTTAGACCAGTTGATCTGCCGTTTCTTTTCTTTTTGTCCCACTCTCCTTTGTGGAGGGAGTCCGGTCCGATCCGGTGGCCATGTACTGCTCGCCTGTGTATCGGCTGGGGACATCTCTGCGCTGCTGATCAGCCTCCGCTTGGGATGGTTTCCTGCTGGCTCCGCTGTGAACGGGACTCTCGCTGCTGTGTTGGATCCGCTTTGGACTGGACTCTCGCGACTGTGTTGGATCCATTATGAATTGATCTTTCACAGTATCATGTTCTCATATGTTCTCATAGTCATCAGTATCATCAGTATCACAGTATCATGTTCTCATAGTCATCATTGTCACCGACGTCCCACTGGGTCATTATCGTCACCGGTGTCCCACTGGGTGTGAGTTTTCCTTGCCCTTATGTGGGCCTACCGAGGATGTCGTAGTGGTTTGTGCAGCCCTTTGAGACACTAGTGATTTAGGGCTATATAAGTAAACATTGATTGATTGATATATATATATTATGTATATATATATAGTGTATGTATACATTATTTATATTTTTGTGTATATATATATATATACATATATATTGTATGTATGTACATATATATAATGCATCTATACATTATATATATATTTTTTTGTATGTATGTGTATATATATATTGTATGTATTTAAATATGTATGTATAAATATATTATATATATATATATATATATATATATAGTGTATGTATACATTATTTATATTTTTGTGTATATATATATATATATATATATATATATATATATATATATATATACATTTAGAGTTAATACCATACCCTATTTGTCAGCTGTGCCGTCTAATCCCCCGCACATAACAAAGAATGCACTAAAACAATTAATATGTCGTCATGGCGTTCATAATGATTGTGAATGATAGGCAAAATAAATTTAAAAAACGCAGTTCCCCTTTGAAGAAAAAAAACTGCCTGCGAGGCAGCTTAGTGTTATTAGAGTCCAAATTAAAATTTTAATTTTTTGGGTTACATTTAATTCCTAGCTCCTCTAATATTTGGCCTATCACAATAGTTCAAGTACCATTGAAAAGTTTGTTGTTAAATGCCTTTTCCAATTGTATCAATTGCTTTGAGATATTTTGCTTTTGATTTTTGTCTAGTACCTAAAATAATGCTTTATCATTAGAACATGTCATCGTCTCTATTAGCCAGGTATGTGAGGTTACAAACACAAGGAATGTATCATAATGTGATGATAGTGCATTCACTTACTAGTAGAGGAGGGAGCGTGTTTCTCTGCATTGTCAACAGTGGAGCTTCGCCTTTTGCGCATCATCTGATGAGATACAAGTTATACAAGGTTGTAAAGTTGATTTCGTATACCATGAAAATAAGTTAATAACAGCCATCCCCAACACAGCTAATAGCTAGCATGCTTGTCAGATCAATATGCGACGTTAGCTTATTTTATCAACGACAGTAGCCCATAACATGCTATGACAATGATTAGAGTAGATTGCTACAGTTGTAGCAACTTTAAGCTTCTGGATGTTCAAATTATTCAAAATATAACCTTAAATGCACTTCGACGTTCTGGTTAGCAAACACAGACGACCTAACACACAGCCACAAGCGAGTTACAAAACATATTTCCCCGCCAGTGTTGTACGTCTGACGTTTGCGGCAAGAGAGCGTCTGCAGGTGATAGTACGAGAAAATAACGAACATGAATAAAATAAAATAATTGACCAACGACAGAGTTAATATATATACACATTTAAATAGTTTGAGAAACTACACCGTCATAAATGCCACGTAAACTATTTTTTTTATTGGACACAACAACAGTAATAGCGACATATTTATAGACGGTTTCTGTTCAAAAGAGACGCTTGCTTTGCGTTTCGTGTGATCTTTGTTGGGCGGTGCAAGTACGTTGAAGTGTAAAATAAAATGAGTAAGATCATTAAAAGATGCCCACATTCATATTGTTGGTATTAAAAGTTAATATAATTGTTAACCGGGGTCAACTTTGACTTTTTGCAAGTTAAACAGACTTTGAGCGTCACAACGAAATGTAGTTAGTGAGTTATCTTGACAGGCAGAAAATCTTTGGCTCAGCCTCAAGTTTCCATGCAGACGTTGGTACAATAGGGCAGTCACTTGGCGACACTCGTAAGATCAACAATGGCGAAGCGGTTCTACGATCTGACGGCTAAGCTCCTGACGGGGGAAACATTGAATTTCTCCACGCTGCAGGGCAAAGTGGTCCTCATTGAGAACGTTGCATCTCTCTGAGGGACGACGACCAGGGATTACACCCAGATGAACGAGCTCCATGAACGCTACAGCAGCAAGGGGCTCGTTATCCTAGGAGTCCCCTGCAACCAGTTCGGCCACCAGGTGAGCACGACATCAAATAACAATTTTTCTGCATTTTACATTTTGTGTATCTGCCTTAAAAATGCTTCGATATAATAGTGTTGCAAAGTTGTTGTGGTTTTAAAAGTTATACGTTTGCGGAATAAAGGTGAACATTTCAACAAAAAAGTATGTTTTTGGTGTACTATGTAATCCTTTTATTTAGACTACATAAGTAATAAATCACCCAATCAAATAATCGTGTAACCAGAAAAAAATGATTGTAAAATTAATTTTTAAAAAACATTTGTCTGATTCACCCGATGACGCTTTATTTTCTTACTTTTAAATTAAATATCTCACAATTGCAACTTTTACACAGCTGCCGAGAGGGCGCTAAAATTCCAAAATCTCGCCTTCTTTGCTCCTGGCCTGCACCACACCCCACGGAAAATACACATTACAACAGGGTAGGGAACCTATGGCTCTAGAGCCAGATGTGGCTCTTTTAATGGATGCATCTGGCTCTCAGATTAATCTTAGCTGACATTGCTTAATACGATAAGAAATGAATATTTCCACTGGTAATCAGAGTTAAAAATAATGTTCAAAATACAAAACATTCTCCTGTATTTTAATCCATCCATCCGTTTTCTACCACATCTGTTCAAGAAGTCGCATTAATGGTAAGAAGTATTTTATTTATTATTGGTTAGCTTCAGAATAGCAATGTTATTAAAAAGAATTCGAGACAAATTATACTCAAAAAATGTTGGTGTTACTTATAAAGGCAGGTATTTAGTTGTATTCAGTGTTAAAAAACATTATATGGGTCTCACAGAAAAACATTTTAAAATATTTGGCTTTCATGGCTCTCTCAGTCTAAAAGGTTCCCGACCCCTGTAGTACAACATTGGTTTTGTCAGAAGTAAAAACATGAAACACAGTGACGTGCTGTCAGGGGAGGCAAGCGATGAGATGTTCCAAAACTAAGTAATAAAATAAAATACATTTTAATATTTCTCTTTTGGTTTATGCTTTCTTTATGATTTTGGTGTGGTTCCTGTATATTTTGATCATTTTCATGGTCAAAATCGTGGAAATTCCATGTTTCCTGATCAAAACAATGCAGCAGAGGAGAAGTGAGGCAGACACAGGCGGTGCCTCCACGGCTACACACAGTGTGTATTGGGCGTATGCTTGTTGCCACGGGGAAAAGGCAGGTCATGAGGCAGCAAGTATTTCTGCCTCAAGAGCAGAGGTATTCGAGTAAGCCAGCATTGGTGGTGCAAAAATATTGTTTAATTTCTTGGAATTAAATGAATATTTATGCCAATATGGAGGATTAAATACTGTGTCCAAGATGAAATACTTCTCTAAACTGGACTTTAAGACAAAATGAATGTGGTCATACAAAGTACGTTTTCATGGAGGATAGCTATTGCTGCTTCAGAAACAAATTCAGAAAGGAAAGATACACTCACAATGCTTGATTTATTTTGTAAAAAGCAAATGGGACCAAAAAATATTTAATAACAACTTTATCAAATACTTTTTGGACCCATTTATCATATCATAATATCATTATTATAGCAAATAACTCCCTTTTTTTCCTTGTAACTCTAATGTGCAACCTAAATTAACAATGACTACAGCTGCACATATGAATTTAAGATAAGGCGCACCTAAAACCCTAAAATTTTCTCAAAAGCTGACAGTGCGCCTTATAACCCGGGGTGCCTTATATATGGACCAATATTGAGCCACAATAAGTGGTAGAAATGGATGGATGGATGGATGGAGGTCTCGCAACTACTGTAAGCAGCCGCGCTTCTTCTTCTACGTTTCTTCTTCTTCTACAGCCGCTGACCTTATTTTCCTCCGTAGAAGAAGAAATGCGCTTCTTCCCCCGTAGAAGAAGAAGTGCGCGGTGCATGCTGGGATATATGACTGCGGGAGGCGTGCCGTTTCTGTGTTTATTCTGATGTTTAAAGACCCCAAAATGGCTCCTACTGAAAGACACGCTTACGACGCAGAACTTAAACTCAAGGCGATCAATCATGCAGTAATCTATTAATAAAGTTTGACTGACCTATCTGACTGTTTTGTTGACATTCCCTTTAGCGCAGCTCCATCTAATGGATGCATAGCGTAACCCCAGCCTCTACTGTAGCACCTATTCTATGCGCCTCATAATGTGGTGGGCCTTATGTATGTATGTATGTATGTATGTGAACAAAGTTTTAAAATAGGCCATTCATTGAAGGTGCACCTTATAATCCAGTGTGCCTTATAGTGCAGAAAATACGGTATGTATGCCTCACCTGATGTGTAGTTCACCGCACGTCACTCAAACATACAATATTAGCTCCAACATTGTGCCTTTTAAAAAAAAATTACAACTTTACTTTAAAACGCTTTTTACCTCTAACATCCAAAAAGCTGCGAAAACTGTTATGTTATGCTCCAAATTTGGACTATTCACGGAACTTGTATGAGCCTATGGCTTTTCATATTGCTACATACATATATATATATATATATATATATAAATAAAACATTTTTCTTTTTTTTGCAATCCCCTGGAGCTGTATTGTACTGTTTTTGTACTTGTCTTGATTGTTATTGTTCATATGGGTGTTTGTAAATGGTGAACATTATATATAAAGGCTTATAATAAAATATACAGTATATATCGGCACCAACTGTGGTGACCTGCCTCGACAGGTCAGACTTTGTATGTTTCTTATTACTTATAAAAATGACAAACGTTAAATATTATTTGTATTTGGGTAACAGCCTAATGAGCAGCATAGTTACAGTATGAATTAAAATTTATGAATTAGTCATATTCATTTTTAGCACATGCTTAAAATGTCTCAAGTTGAATATAAAAGCAGATGTTAATGTGTACGCTTTATAATCCGATTAAGATAGTCAGTGGCTAGCAGACTATCAAAATAGTTGTTAGTTGCAGCCCCCAATTTCGAAATAAACTTTAACTAATACCAATTACACATATGTAACACAAGTTGGCCATTCCGCAGAAGTTGTGAGATAAATAAAAAAACATTGGAAATCATATGGGCTTCACGGTGGGAGAGGGGTTAGTGCGTCTGCCTCACAATACGAAGGTCCTGCAGTCCTGGGTTCAAATCCAGGCTCTGGATCTTTCTGTGTGGAGTTTGCATGTTCTCCCCGTGAATGCGTGGGTTCCCTCCGGGTACTCCGGCTTCCTCCCACTTCCAAAGACATGCACCTGGGGATAGGTTGATTGGCAACACTAAATTGGCCCTAGTGTGTGAATGTGAGTGTGAATGTTGTCTGTTTATCTGTGTTGGCCCTGCGATGAGGTAGCGACTTGTCCAGGGTGTACCCCGCCTTCCGCCCGATTGTAGCTGAGATAGGCGCCAGCGCCCTCCGCGACCCCGAAAGGGAATAAGCGGTAGAAAATGGATGGATGGATGGAAATCATATAATGAAGGATGTAGTTGGTGCCTCTCTTGTCATAATGGAAAAGATACAAATGTTATACATTTCTGTATGAATAAAATTGTCTTCTGATATTTTCTTGAGTAAAAATTACTAAATTTTCACACAAACCGATCATCCTTACTTGTGTGGGTGTGCTAGAGAATGAGGAAGAGTGTGTGTCTTACTGCTGGTCTGTTTGCACAATTTCACTGAAATATTGTTTGCAGTTGCATTTTTACATCATTCATTTCTGCTTTGTACACTGTATAATCTACAGCATGTTTAATGCTGTTAATGTAAGTGTGACATGAATATTAAAAATATATATGATCTGTTCAGCTACCAATGGTAACATAACCTAGCTAATGGTGTTGTTATTTTGTTTGCTTTGAAAAATGTCACTGTGAGCAAGTTGCAAACTCCTTATTTCCAAATATTCTTTAATTCAAAGGTTTGGATGGAGCCTATATCTACTTGATTGTACACTTCTGCTATTTCATGCGAGGCATGTCTGCAGTGGAGAATGTTTGAGCAATAGGCCGGCATGAGGAAGTGATTTTGTGCAATGCATAACTGCCCTTGGCAAGTGACACTAAAATAGGTGAACTACTTGTGAAACATGAGGAAGTTCAACCTGCTCTTCCCAGAAGACATTGCAGCCAAATGTTTGTGACTGTTTAGTGGAGATCGTTACAACTTTCAAGTGAAGTCCTATTTCAGGAAACACTATCAAAAGTTAACTGGATATAATTCAGAGTAGTTGTAGTTTTAATTTTCCTGAAGGAACTCTCCTGAAGGAATCAATAAAGTACTATCTATCTAGTAGTGTTAGAGATCAACCGATTATTGGCCAGGCCAGACATACAGTACAGGCCAAAAGTTTGGACACAATACCTTTTAATTCAATGCTTTTTCTTTATTTTCATGACTATTTACTTACTTTGAAGGCATCAACACTATGAATGAACACATGTGGAGTTATGTACTCAACAAAAAAAGGTGAATTAACTGAAAACATGTTTTATATTCTAGTTTTTTCAGATATCCACCCTTTGCTCTAATTTCTGCTTTGCACAGTCTTGGCATTCTCTCGAGCTTCAAGCACCCTGGTGAAATGAAAACCATGTCAGGTGACTACCTCTTGAAGCTCCTAGAGAGAATGCGAAGTGTGTGCGAAAAAGTAGTCAGAGCAAAGGGTGGCTATTTTGCCACCCTTTAGCTTGTCTCTCGTTGCCAGTTAGCACTTGGTGCTCTAGTGGCAAGTTAGCTACTGGCGCTCAATTGGCCAATTAGCAATTGGCACCCTTGTTGCCAGTTAGAAAATGGCAGTATTGTGGCCAGCTGGCGATTGGTGCATTGTGGCCAGCTATCGGTTGTTGCGCCAGTTGCCGGCTGGGATCTGGGTTCGTCAGCAGTTTCCAGCTAGCGATTAGCGTCAGCTAGGGGTGTAACGGTATGTGTATTTGTATTGAACCGTTTCGGTACGGGGGTTCCGGTTCGCTGCGGAGCAGTACCAAACAAGTTACAGAAGCACATATGAAGTAGCCGCCTATGCTAAAGTCTTAACAAGCTGCTTCACTCCGTTCTGCCTCTGTCCGTACACAGCACCCTGCATTGTCCCACCCTCACAACCATCTGATTGGTTACATACAAAGCCAATCAGCAATGTGTATTCAGAGCGCATGTCGTCAGCGCTTAGGTGTCGATGTCGAGCAGATAGGTCTTTAGCAGGGGAGCAACGCACTCTCCCCAAATTATATTCCAAGTCAACTACTTTCTAAACATCACTATGAGCCCGTTGACCTTCTAGAAACAAACTGCTGCTCAGCTCACTCGCAGTCCTGGCTTTAGGTGAAGGCTAATTAGCTTTTAGCGTAATGTTAACTCATTTTGCTGTGTGTGTGTGTGTGTGTGTGTGTGTGTGTGTGTGTGTGTGTGTGTGTGTGTGTGTGTGTGTGTGTGTGTGTGTGTGTGTGTGTGTGTGTGTGTGTGTGTGTGTGTGTGTGTGTGTGTGTGTGTGTGTGTGTGTGTGTTATGGACAGTGTTGATTGAGGTGTTGAAGCAGCAAAAAAGGACATTAAATGAAGAGTTTCTGTCTCTGATAGTGTATAAAATAATGTAAGTGCATCATAAAGCCTACATGAACCCCATGGTGGTCAGGGATGAATTTTCAGCTATAGTTAAATGAATCATTAGTAATGTAGCACTGTAACAGCCTACTTTTGAATGGCAGGGTCCATGCTATCACATGTTGATAAAAATATAACATTTACATAATAAAAATCAACTACAGGCTTCCCCAATCCTGTAATAAATTAAGCATGATGAGTTGACTTGAAACTGTTTAATGTTGCACTTTTTATATGTAGAAGAAAAGTTGTGTCATTTTATTCAATCAAAGCAACAACTTGAAGCGGTTTAATGTGGATTAACGTGGCCGGAATTATTAGAGTGTTCCCAATGTTAAAAGGATCAAGCCATTGTTTACAAATATGGTAAATAAATAACCAAAAAATGTATATTTTGTTGTTTTTTTACTGTACCGAAAATTAACCGAAGCGTGACCTCTGAACCGAGGTACGTACCGAACCGAAATTTTTGTGTACCGTTACACCCCTAGCGTCAGCAGTTGCTGGCTAGCAATTGGTGCGTCAGCAATTGCTCGCTGGCGATTTGAGCACCGGTTGCCAGCTAGCAATTAGCGGCACAATACTGCTATTTGAATATGGTTAGTACCCCGAGAGGGACAAGCGGTAGAACATGAATGAATAGATGGATGGATGAATATGGTTAGTATTGCGCAATAACAAGGTACTTAAATGACCATGAAAATGTAAAATACAATCCAAATGTCATACAAGGTATATTAGTAGGGGGTCTACGCTCCTCCTCTCCATCAGTTTGAAGATCCCTGGCCAGGAAAACGTTAAAAACCCCTGCCCTAAACTATATCCAAGTTTATTTTCTGCAGTGTTGCCCTTTGGAAAAAATACAATACATGCAAAAATGTTGGAGGTTTTTACTGTAAGGAGATACGGTGTATATATATATATTTTTAATTGCCAATATTTTTTTTTCATGCAGGAGAACTGTAAGAATGAGGAAATCCTTCAGTCGTTGAAGTACATCCGACCCGGTAACGGCTTTGAGCCCAAGTTCCAGCTCCTGGAGAAGGTTGATGTGAACGGCAAGGACGCTCACCCCCTGTTTGTGTTCCTGCGTGAAAGCCTCCCGGTTCCCAGCGACGAGCCTGCTGCCCTGATGAGCGACCCCAAGTTCATCATCTGGAGCCCCGTGTGCAGGAACGATGTGTCCTGGAACTTCGAGAAGTTCCTCATCGGACCGAACGGCGTGGCCTTCAAGCGTTACAGTCGCAGGTTCCTCACCAGCGACATCGAGGGAGACATCAAGAAGCTTCTAAGCCAGGCACACTAAAGACCATCTGTGCTCACCCGTGCGCTGTTTTCTGCTCTTTTCACTCCATGAAGGCAACCTCTGAAACCAAGCTGCTTGTGAGGAGGTCACCTGATGCTCTGTGAACTAGCAGAACACCTCAGCTGCACTTAACACCTGTTGTTAAAGCACAGATGACAAATAAATATTTGGTCTTCACGGTCTTGTCTTAATATTTGCACAATCACCACTTATCCTGGTCTGAGGCAGACATGCAGCAGCTTGAGAAAGATAAAGCCAAACACTTCTTTTCTGGCATTTTTAAAGGCAAAATGTATGTTTATGGAGGCACATGTCAGACAAAATCACCTAAATATGTTGTTAGGTCATTCTAATTTGACTTAAATACATTGTCTTACTAAATGACTGATTTCAATATTTAACTACACAAATGTACAAACCCCGTTTCCATATGAGTTGGGAAATTGTGTTAGATGTAAATATAAACGGAATACAATGATTTGCAAATCCTTTTCAACACATTCAATTGAATATGCTACAAAGACAAGAGATTTGATGTTGAAACTCATAAACTTTATTTTTTTTGCAAATAATAATGAACTTAGAATTTTATGGCTGCAACACGTGCCAAAGTATTTGGGAAAGGGCATGTTAACCACTGTGTTACATCACCTTTTCTTTTAACAACACTCAATAAATGATTGTGAACTGAAGAAACTAATTGTTGAAGCTTTGAAAGTGGAATTCTTTCTCATTCTTGTTTTATGTAGAGCTTTAGTCGTTCAACAGTCCGGGGTCTCCGCTTTCGTATTTTACGCTTCATAATGCGCCACACATTTTCGATGGGAGACAGGTCTGAACTGCAGGCGGGCCAGGAAAGTACCCGCACTCTTCTACTACAAAACAACGCTGTTTTAACACGTGGCTTGGCATTGTCTTGCTGAAATAAGCAGGGGCTTCCATGATAACGTTGCTTGGATGACAAAATATCTTGCTCCAAAACCTTCAGCATTAATGGTGCCTTCACAGATGTGTAAGTTACCCATGCCTTGGGTACTAATACACCCCCATACCATCACAGATGCTGGCTTTTGAACTTTGCGCCTGTAACAATCCAGATGGTTATTTTCCCCTTTGATCCGGAGGACACCACGTCCACAGTTTCCAAATATAATTTGAAATGTGTACTCGTCAGACCCCAAAACACTTTTCCACTTTGCATCAGTCCATCTTAAATGAGCTCGGGCCCAGCGAAGCCAGTGGCGTTCCTTGGTGTTGTTGATAAATGGGTTTTGCTTTGCATAGTATAATTTTAACTTGCACTTAAAGATGTAGCAAGCAACTGTAGTTACTGACAGTGGTTTTATGAAGTGTTCCTGAGCCCATGTGGTGATATCCTTTACACGCTGATGTCTGTTTTTGATGCAGTACCGCCTGAGGGATCAACAGTCCGTAATATCGTGGAGTGATTTCTCCAGATTCTCTGAACCTTTTGATGATTTAACGGACCGTAGATGGTAAAATCCCTAAATTCCTTGCAATAGCTCGTTGAGAAATGTTGTTCTAAAACTATTTGACAATTTGCTTACAAATTGGTGACCCTCGCCCTTTCCTTATTTGTGAAAGACTTAGCATTTCATGGAAGCTGCTTTTATATCCAATCATGGCACCCACCTGTTCCCAATTAGCCTGCACACCTGTGGGATGTTCCAAATAAGTATCAATCAATCAATCAATGGTCATTTATATAGCCCTAAATCACTAGTGTCTCAAAGGGCTGCACAAACCACAACACAAACCACTACGACATCCTCTGTAGGCCCACAGTGTGTGATGAGAATTCCTCAACTGTATCAGTATTTATTGCCACCTTTGCCAACTTCTTTGTCACGTGTTGCTGGCATCAAATTCTAAAGTTAATGATTATTTGAAAAAAAAAAAATGTTTATCAGTTTGTAGCATATTCAACTGAATATGGGTTGAAAATGATTTGCAAGTCATTGTATTCCGTTTATATTTACATGTAACACAATTTCCCGATTCACATGGAAAAGGGGTTTGAACTTAGCATTTCATGGAAGCTGCTTTTATACCCAATCACGGCACCCACCTGTTCCCAATTAGCCTGTACACCTGTGAGATATTCCAAATAAGTGTTTGATGAGCATTTCTCAACTTTATCAGTATTTATTGCCACCTTTCCCAACTCCTTTGTCACCTGTTGCTGGCATCAAATTCTAAAGTTAATGATTATTTGCAAAAAAATATATGTTAATCAGTTTGAACATCAAATATGTTGTCTTTGTAGCATATTCAATTGAATATGGGTTGAAAAAGATTTGCAAATCATTGTTTTCCGTTTATATTTACATATAACACAATTTCCCAACTCATATGGAAACGCAAAAACAGTTGTATTCAGGAACTTTCAAATGATCATTAACGCTAATGGCAACATCCATCCATCCATTTCCTACCGCTTATTCCCTTTTGGGGTCGCGGGGGGCGCTGGCGCCTATCTCAGC
Source organism: Nerophis ophidion (assembly GCF_033978795.1). Taxonomy (NCBI): domain Eukaryota; kingdom Metazoa; phylum Chordata; class Actinopteri; order Syngnathiformes; family Syngnathidae; genus Nerophis; species Nerophis ophidion. The sequence continues at coordinate 8,372,532 of NC_084626.1, read as the reverse complement.
TACAATCGGGCGGAAGGCGGGGTACACCCTGGACAAGTCGCCACCTCATCGTAGGGCGCTAATGGCAACATGTCAATTCAATTCAATTTGGTCTGTTCCCAGTTTTTTAGCCAATTAATTTTGATGTTCTGGTTCCTCCTTTCAACTTTACCTTGGGGCCGAGGATGATAACTTATTTTGTAGTCCGAGGGCCTTTTCGACCAAAGTTAAGTGAGTATTTATTTTTATATGGTTGCCGTTGTTTAACCTAATCTTTTTTGGGGTAACCATGTCGGGGTGTAATTATCAATTTAAAAAAAACCTCGACGCGCTCAAACTCGACACAATCCAAACTCACTTCCTCCCCCCGTTTTTTGAGTCTGTGTGGCACCAGTGTCAATCATGAACTGATAACATTGTCTGTTGACACTTATGTCCAGCAGGGGGCCGTTCTTGTTTTTCCTGCTGGGGCCATTCTTTTGCAGGTCTGCATGAGGTTTTTTGCTGGGACAGTCACATGACAAAGCAGTTTCATCTCTGGAATGACATTGGCAGGCCCGCCGTCCACCAATTGAGTTTGAGGTCAAAATTAAGTTAAAGTTAAAGTACCAATGATTGTCACACACACACTAGGTGTGGCGAAATTATTCTCTGCATGTGACCCATCACCCTTGATCACCCCCTGAGAGGTGAGGGGAGCAGTGGGCAGCATCAGTACCGCTTCCGGGAATCATTTTTGGGTCTGAGTCTTCTGATGGAGGTGTGTGATTAATTGTAAAAGTCCTGAAAAAAAAATCTTCCTGATCTGTGATGTCTGTTGACGGTGGCGTGATGATGTCCTGGCGAGTCTGAGCAGCCTGCGGTCCTTTTCCGCCCGGAGTGGGCGGAGCTTGCTGGCACGGCGCTTCCTGTCCGCACCTGGACGCTTCCGGGAAAACGGCATGGCGTCATCTTCGGACCAAATGGACTCCAATGGCACCATTCTTCCATCTGGCCCCCACATCATCTCTCTGTGCCCCCATGGAGAAATTACATTTTCGGCACAGTCCCGCTAAGAGCAGACATACGTTACAAGGGGGGGACAAGACGAGACCGCCGACGGATCAGCCGGTTACAGCGCTCCTTGAAAAAAATAAGAAAAGGGTGACATTAGGAAATGGGAGGGAGTAAAAAAATATCAGTCCAAGGCTAGACCCTCAACAGAGGTCTAGTCTGAGTCCAAGGAAAAAACCTCACATAACATGGCACACATTAAACATACATATATCACACCAACTTGCAACAGAGGGAGGGGTGGGTTTGCGCAGGCCGCTGTTCGCTCTGTAGCGCCGCTCAGCCATTCACAACCCCAGAGGAGATAAGCGGTGGTGAGGGTGTTGATTTAAGGGTCGGGGTCATGTGTGTGCGTATATGCTCAATTAACTCGGGAGAGGTGGTGAGTGTTTTTGTATGGCTGAGGCCGATAAAGTTCGGCTACAGATGTTGTTGACAAAAAGGAAGGTCAAAAGCGTCTGTCTTTGAGGAGTCTTTGGGAGATTTCCTTCAGAACAGGTTATTCAGGGAGTCCAAATCGTAGATAAAAAGTTGTTTTCCTTCGAGAAGACAAAATATTGACTCATCTTCTCTGTTAAAACCAGATTTACAGGCGTGACATGTCAACCCGAGCAACTGGCTTCCAGCGATCCTGAGGAATTATGGAATGGGTTTGTGTTTCAGGAGTTGGGCTTAGCCTTAGCCCAGCATGCTGAAATGTAACTGACAGACACAAATGATAGTTTAAAAAGCCCAAGATGCAAGAATCGGTAAAATAATGACATTTAAATGATTTGTTGAGTAAAAATGGATACATGGATGATACAGCAGAGGATTGGGAGAATGTCATGTGGTCAGATGAAACCAAAATAGAACTTTTTGGTATAAACTCAACTCGTCGTGTTTTGAGGAAGAAGAATACTGAGTTGCATCCCAAGAACACCATAACTACTGTGAAGCATGGGGGTGGAAACATCATGCTTTTGGGCTGTTTTTCTGCTAAGGGGACAGGACGATAGATCCGTGTTAAGGAAAGAATGAATGGGGCCATGTATCGTGAGATTTTGAGCCAAAACATTCTTCCATCAATGAGAGCTTTCAATGGTTGACCAAATACTTATTTTCCATCATAATTTACAAAAAAAATCTTTAAAATTCCTACAATGTGAATTCCTGGATTTTTTTTCCCACATTCTGTCTCTCACAGTTGAAGTGTACCTATGATGAAAATTACAGATCTCTGTTATCATTTTAAGTGGGAGAACTTGCACAATCGGTGGCTGACTGAATACTTTTTTGACCCACTGTATAACATTTGAATTGGGAATATTGATTTACTGTTTATTAGGACAATAAATGCTGTAATTTTAAACATCATATGTAGCATTTGGACACATCTCACAGTGATTGATATCAGTAATGCATTCTCTCGGTACAAATACATAAAGAAAGTCAATTTTGATTTGCATTTACTTAAAAAGGGAAAAGATACACCTATACAAGGGTATTTGGAAAGTCCGACAATCTATTTACAAGCAAAGCATGCGAGCATGTCCAAATTTAACCATGCAGGAGGAGTACAAAAGCCTTGATATACGTAGATGACATATTATTAGCATCACATGAATAAGGAAACCTGTAGAAAAGATACATTAGCGTTCTTAAATAATCTACATTGTAAAGGACACAAAGTAAGCAAAACAGAAGTCCAATTATGCAAAACAAAAGTAAAATATCTAGGACAATCTCTGAACAAAGATGGACGCACTATTGTGGGAAGCAGAAAAACAGCAGTACCACAAGCACCAAAACCACAAACAAAGAAGCAAATTATGTCATTTCTAGGATTAACTAATTACTGTAGAAGTTGGATACCAAATTACGCTGAAATAGGTCTTTTAAGTAAAGTCCTGAAATAGGTCTTTTAAGTAACCCTCCCCTCTACAGGTGTTGACCTAAAAATGTCAACACCTGTAGAGTGGAATTTAGAAGCTAAAGCAGCATTCTGTGAAATGAAAATAGAATAGGATGTGCGGTTGATACAGCAACTGAGGTTTTGAAAGCTATCAAATGACCTTCAAAGTACTCAATGCAAGCTGCATAACTAGTAGCACTGAAGCATGTAAATTAATAAAAGATCAAAATGTTACAATATACACAGATAGCCAATATGCATTTTCAACAGTACACATATTTGCACAACACTGGCAAAATAAAGGAATGATAACATCATCAGAAAAACTTGTAACACATGGAGAACTATTAAAATAATTATTAAAGGAATCACCTGAAGGAATCAATAAAGTACTATCTATCTAAAAGCAGTACAGTTACCAGCTAAAATAGCAATGTGCAAATGTGCGGCACACACCAACGGAACGGACGCGATACCACGTTAAAACAGCAAAACAAACAGCAGAAGAAGAAATACAAGTTTTTTAACTACAAACTAGTGACATGAATGATGACATACTAAAAGATATGGAACAACAAATTGCTCCAAATGCAAAAGATGAATGGATATTTAAAAAAAAAAAAAACGGAACAGAGAAGACATCTATGTATGTTCAGACAATAAACCAATCTTACTAAATAAATCTGTATAAGTGGGCAGCAGTATTGAGCTATGGTTGTACTCATGCCTCAACAGGAGGGAAGATGACCCTCATACAGAAGTACTATACTACCCACAGCTTTTATTCTTATTCAAAAACATTTTTTTTAGGTCATGCATGACCTGTGCCAGGCCAATTCCCCAAACCATAACAACCGTTCCAACATCTATACATCGATTTTATTGAACAAAATAAGAGTGAAGAAAAACAGTATTGTCTAGTCATAGTAGATGCATTTTCAAAGTGGGTAGAAATATTTCCTAAAGGAAAAGCAGATTCGCTAACAGTAGCAAAAGCATTATGCAAAGATATAATTTCAAGATAGGCTTTAGCTAAATCTGTACAGTGACTATGGACCTCATTTTGTAAATCAATTAATCAACAATATAGGATCATCATTCCAAATTGATCTCAAAAACCACTGTGCTTACCATCCACAAAGCTCAGGACTGGTGGAAAGGAAACATTTAACAATTAAAAACAGTCTAAAGAAATGTATGGAAGAAACAAAACTTCCATGAACACAATGTATAGATTTAGTAAAAATGTACATGAACATCACAAGTACAGCCGCATTAGACAACAAACAGGAAAAGCTAAGGCAAGAACAACGGACCATGCCGTCTGTTCCATAGATCTGATCCTAAAACCAAGGTCCAAATATAACAATCTGTGTCCCACGGATAGTCTCGTGGACTTAAAATGAATCACTGATGTTTACGGTAGCTCCCAATACCACCTTTACAACACTACTTCCTATAAGAAACTTAAAAGGGTTGCCACTACGGGAACAGACTGGCCAAATTACCTCACAGGACATCCAATACGGGCAAAATGGGACACTCTGGTCACTACATATATTATATTATATTATATATTATGTTTATTATTTTACTGATTTTTTGTCTGGTTTTATATTTGTTTTGTATCATCTCGTGTGGTGTATATTATTATTTTTGTTGTTGTAATTGGATGTATTTGTTTGGTTTGTATGCTTGTGAATCTGGGCTATCCATTAAGTAAAGACTACTTATTATGTTGAAGGGGGCAGCAAATATAAGAATTTCTTTATCCTGTTCCTTCTCAACTATATGTGTTTAAATATGTGTTTAGTTGCTAAAGTTTAATTGTCTATCGAAAATGAATGAATGAATGAATGAATGAACTACTGGCCCCGGGAGATAGTGAAGAAGCTAAATTCTTTAAAAGTCGAATAATTTTGAAACATCAAGACCCAAATCTAGTGTTAACAATATCCCTCCCTGATGGACAAAATAAACCACCCAATGCCACACTGTTTGACACACCCAAATGGGGTTTCCAGTTATGGGCATGGTCAAGTGGACTAAACCCATATTTCCCGGTGAATGTTTGCATAAATCAAACCATGCGCAACACCGAACAACCCAGAGTGAACACCTATACTAAACACGCTCGTGTCACAGTTGTAAGCGTAACATTTGATGGAGTGGATGAATGGTTCAAAGTAACAGCTGGTGTGTAATAATTAGTTCCTCCTTTGGCTGTTAAATTGGTTACTCCTGGCGGAGCAAGCGGTAAAGGCTGCTAAAACTGATTGTTTTGTATGCCTAAGCCCCAGACCATAACTCAAGATCATCCCGGTCTATAAGTCAAAAAAGATTTAATTGAAGTGATCAGCAAAAAAACTCCTTAATGGAATTGCACTACATGGGACAAAATCTACCCTCTAACCAAAGAAACAAAGCAGAAACCAATACTTGTTAAACATGTGACAAAAGCGAAATTACCCATGCATTAACAGTTAGGAATGTTATCATCAGACAACTGCTTACACATGGTAAATGTGTCAATATTTGTAAGAGAATTGTTAACACGCCTGAACAGTTTAAAAGAACTAGACTTGATGTAAACTGGCAAAGTGTTGTAGATCCAACTTATAACGATGCAATGGGTGTCCAAAGAGGGGTATCTGACGACTATAAATTGGTAAATCAAGTTGCAGCTGGATTCGAATCATCCGTCTGCTGGTGGTGTACGATTAACAAAAATGTTGACAGAATAAACTACGTCCACTACAACGTACAGAGATTAGGAAATTGGACACAGGCCGGATTTGAAGCTGTCGCTGATCAACTCGTAACCACCTCCCTTATGGCCTTTCAAAACCGTCTGGCGCTAGACATGTTGTTAGCGGAAAAAGGAGGCGTGTGCGCAATATTGGGTGAACAGTGTTGCACATTCATACCAAACTACACTGATGCAGAAGATAGCCTGACCAAAGCACTGGAAGGCCTTCGCACACTCAACGGTAACATGAAAGAGGACTCATCTGTGGGGGATGGATGGTTGGATGTGTTCGGCAAATACAAGTCCTTGGTATCATCAATTCTAGTTTCTATGGCTGTATTTGCAGCAATACTGACGTTGTGTGGATGTTGTTGTATTCCCTGTCTGCATTCTCTGCTTAACCGTCTGATTACCACAGCGATTAGCCCAGCAGATGATAGAACTGTTCAGATACACCTTCTGTCGGACGACAAGAAAGATGAATCTGATGACGGAGATACCTATCTGTAAGGTGTTCTTTATCTGTTTCCAGACCATACTGGAGAAAATGATGTTGAACTCTGAGCGTAAACATAACTTGGCCCTAGGGAAATGAACTACTAACTGAAAATCGCAAGAAGTTATTAGGGATAAGAAGATTCTGGGGAAGTTATGTGATAAACAGGAGGGAAATTTTAGAATAATTATATATATATATATATATATATATATATATATATATATATATATATATATATATATATATATATATATTATCACACTAACTTTAGTATGCTTAAAGTCTGTTGGTTTAGTTATTAGCTATTGTGCTCAACTTAGACTTTTTCTGTAATCAGAGTTTGAACCTGACACACGCGGAAAGGCTCCCTCGACAGATTCTCTATGGCCAACTCCAGGAAGGATGTAGATCTCCTGGGGGTCAGCGGAAATGCTATAAGGACAACATAAAAACCCTCCTGAAGCGCTGTGCTATCCAGCCTTCTGCACTGGAAGTCTTGGCTGCTGATCGCTGCACCTGGCGCAACTGCAGTCCCCGCCTGCATGCTCATCTCCAGGAGCAGACCACTGAGAGGAGAAAATAACAACGTATACAACGACATCAGTGTGTTGCTGAGGCCCCCCTCTCAAGCGTGGACTACATCTGCCGCACATGTGGAAAACCATGCGGGTCATGCATTGGCCTGCAGCCCCCAACATGCAATGCCATTAACGAAACCCCCCTCAATAACCAATTACTGGAGCAAAGTCATCATCGTAATTGATGGACAGCCATAAGGAAAGTTCAAATAAACAACCAATGTAGCCCAAATTGTTTATGTGAGATAAATACAAAAGTGTATGTACAAACCCCATTTCCATATAAATGGTAAATGGGTTGTATTTGTATAGCGCTTTTCTACCTTCAAGGTACTCAAAGCGCTTTGACACTACTTCCACATTTACCCATTCACACACACATTCACACACTGATGGAGGGAGCTGCCATGCAAGGCACCAACCAGCAAGGGTGAAGTGTCTTGCTCAGGACACAACGGACGTGACGAGGTTGGTACTAGGTGGGATTTGAACCAGGGACCCTCGGGCTACGCACGGCCACTCTACTACTGCGCCACGCCGTTGGCAAATTGTGTTAGATGTAAATATAAACGAAATACAATGATTTGCAAATCATTTTCAACCCATATTCAGTCGACTATGCTACAAAGACAACATATTTGATGTTCAAACTGATTAACATTTTTTTCTTTTACAAATAATCATTAACTTTAGAATTTGATGCCAGCAACATGTGACAAAAAAGTTGGGAAAGGTGGCAATAAATACTGATAAAGTTGAGGAATGCTCATCAAACACTCATTTGGAACATCCCACAGGTGTGCAGGCTAATTGGGAACAGGTGGGTGCCCTGATTGGTTATAAAAACAGCTTCCCAAAAAATGCTCAGTCTTTTACAAGAAAGGATGGGGCGAGGTACACTCTTCTGTCCACAACTGCGTGAGAAAATAGTCAAACAGTTTAAGAACAATGTTTCTCAAAGTGCAATTGCAAGAAATTCAGGGATTTCAACATCTAATATCATCAAAAGGTCCAGAGAATCAGGACAGAAACCAACATTAAATGACCGATCCCTCAGACGGCACTGTATCAAAAACCGCCATCAATCTCTAAAGGATATCACCACATGGGCTCAGGAACACTTCAGAAAACCACTGTCACTAAATACAGTTTGTCGCTACACCTGTAAGTGCAAGTTAAAGCTCTACTATGCAAAGCGAAAGCCATTAATCAACAACATCCAGAAACGCCGCCGGCTTCTCTGGGCCTGAGATCATCTAAGATGGACTGATGCAAAGTGGAGACGTGTTCTGTTGTCTGACGAGTCCACATTTCAAACTGTTTTTGCAAATATTTGATATTGTGTCATCCGGACCAAAGGGAAAGCAGAACATCCAAACTGTTATCGACGCAAAGTTCAAAAGCCAGCCTCTGTGATGGTACGGGGGTGCATTAGTGCCCAAGGCATGGGTAACTTACACATCTGTGAAGGCACCATTAATGCTGAAAATTACATACAGGTTTCAGAACAACATATGCTGCCATCTAAGCGCTGTCTTTTTCATGGACGCCCCTGCTTATTTCAACAAGACAATGCCAAGCCACATTCAGAACGTGTTACAACAGAGTGGCTTCAAAAAAAAAGAGTGTGGGTACTTTCCTGGCCCGCCTGCAGTCCAGACCTGTCTCCCATCTAAAATGTGTGGCGTATTATGAAGCGTAAAATACGACAGTGGAGACCCCGGACTGTTGAACGACTGAAGCTCTACATAAAACAAGAGTGGGTAAGGATTCCACTTTCAAAGCTTCAACAATTAGTTTCCTCGGTCCCCAAACAATTATTGAGTGTTGTTAAAAGAAAAGGTGATGTAACACAGTGTTGAACTTGCCCTTTCCCAACTACTTTGGCACGTGTTGCAGCCATTGAATTCGAAGCTAATTATTATTTGCAAAAAAGTTTATGTGTTAACATCAAATATCTTGTCTTTGAAGTGCATTCAATTGAATATGGGTTGAAAATGATTTGCAGATCATTGTATTCCGTTTATATTTACATCAAACACAAGTCATATGAAAACGGGGTTTATATATATATATATATATATATATATATATACATATATATATATATATATATATACGGGGCAAAAAAGTGTTTAAAATGATGACATAGGTCTGTAATTTTCATCATAGGTACACTTCAACTGTGAGAGACAGAATGTGAAAAAAAATTCAGGAATTCACATCGAAGAAATTTTAAAGAATTTATTTGTAAATTATGGTGGAAAATAAGCATTTGGTCAACCATTCAAAGCTCTCACTGATGGAAGGAAGTTTTGGCTCAAAATCTCTCAATACATGGCCCCATACATTCTTTGTTTCCACCTCCATGCTTCACAGTAGGTGTGGTGTCCTTGGGATGCAACTCAGTGTTCTTCTTCCTCCAAACACGACGAGTTGAGTTTATACCAAAAAGTTCTGTTTTGGTTTCATCTGACCACATGCCATTCTCCCATGTGCTCTCTGGCAAACTTCAGACGGGCATGGACATGCACAGGCTTAAGCAGGGGGACACGCCTGGCACTCCAGGATTTGATTCCCTGTCAGCGTAGTGTGTTACTGATGGTAACCTTTGTTACTTTGCTCCCAGCTCTCTGCAGGTCATTCACCAGGTCCCCCCGTGTTGGTTCTGGGATTTTTGCTCACCGTTCTCATGATCATTTTGACCCCACGGGATGAGCTCTTGTGTGGAGCCCTAGATCGAGGGAGATTATCAGTGGTCTTGTATGTCTTCCATTGTCTGATAATTGCTTGCCTATTGTAGATTCACTCTTCCCAGTCTGGTGAAGGTCTACAATTCTTTTCCTGGTGTCCTTCAAGAGATCTTTGGTCTTGGCCATAGTGGAGTTTGGAGTCCGACTGTTTGAGGCTGTGGACAGGTTTCTTTTATACAGATAACGAGTTCAAACAAGTGCCATTAATACAGGTAACGAGTGGAGGACAGAAGAGCTTTTTAAAGAAGAAGATACAGGTCTGTGAGAGCCAGAGATCTTCCTTTTTTGAAGTGACCAAATACTTATTTTCCACCATAATTTACAAATAAATTATTTAAAATTCCTACAATGTAAATTCCTGGATTTTTTTTCACCTTCTGTCTCTCACAGTTGAAGTGTACCAGTGATGAAAATTACAGACCTCTGTCATCCTTTTAAGTGGGAGAACTTGCACAATTGGTGGCTGACTAAATACTTTTTTGCCCCACTGTGTATAAATATATATATATAGATATATGTCTTGATTGGATTATCCAGAGAATAGTGCCCGATACCGTGGTAATCATCAAATCTCCTGATGATTGAGGGAACCCCTCATGAAACAGTTCTGTAGAGATGAAGTAGTCTTGTGATTTTTCCTACACCTACATATATAAGGATATATATATGATATATATATATATATATATATATATATATATATATATATATATATGTATATATATACATATATATGTATATATGTATATATGTATATAAAAATATATATATATATATATATATATATATGTATATATATACATATATATATATATATATATATATATATATATATATGTATATATATATTCTGTTTATATTTACACCTAACACAATTTCCCAACTCACATGGAAACGGGGATTGTAAGAGGTAATTTTGAATAATTTCCCTGACGGCCCCTTAAAGCCTATTGAGCAGGGGTCTCAAACATGCGGCTCGCGGGACGTTATTTTGCGGCCCGCACCTTGATATGACAATTTAATGCTAGTGCGGCCCGCGAGTTTAGTATGAACGGCGCTTGACAGCATCTTACTTGCCAACGTTCCCAATTGCTCCCAATTTTCCCAGGAGTCCCCTGAATTTCATGACATCAATCCTCTTGAATTCCTATTGATTTTCTCCCAAACTACAATAGTCAGGGGGTGCCATGATGGGACTGTCTTTAGCGCCACCTACATCTAGTATAACATGCATGCAAGCCAAGTTATATGCTGTATTTGGCTATCTAGGGACAAACGTGTGTCATTGCAAGACATTATGAGTCAACAGCTACACAGGTCACACTGAGGGTGGCCGTAAAAAAAACTTTATCACTGTTACAAATATGCGCCACACTGTGAACCCACGCCAAACAAGAATGACAAACACATTTTGAGAGAACATCCGCACCGTAACACAACATAAATACAACAGAACAAATACCCAGAATCCCATGCAGCCCTAACTCTTCGGGGCTACAATATACACCACCGCTACCACCAAACCTCCCACCCCAACCCCCCTACTTGCGTCGGTTGAGGTGGTGTATATTGTAGCCCGGGAGAGTTAGGGCTGCAAGGTGTTCTGGGTATTTGTTTTGTTGTGTTTGAGGTGTATTGGAGTGCGGCTGTTCCCCCGAAATGTGTTTGTCATTCTTGTTTGGTGTGTGTTCACAGTGTGGCGCATATTTGTAACAGTGTTTAAGTTGTTTATACGGCCACCCTCAGTGTGACCTGTATGGCTGTTGACAAAGTATGTCTTGCAGTCATTTACATGGATCTGCACAAGCCTCATACAACATGACGCTGAGCCGAAACGCTGGTTGTGTAATGTAAAAACGTGCGCGATGACATGTTATAAAGCAGCTGTTCTCAAATGGGGGTACGCGTACCCCTGGGTGTACTTGAAGGTATACCTAGGGGTACATGAGGTTTCTAAAAAAAAAAATCTAAAAATAGAAGAAGTCCAAAAATCCCGTATAAATACATTTATTAAATAATACTTCAACAAAGTATGTATACAAGTTTGTAAACTGTGGGGAAAAAAATACAATATTCAGTGTTGACAGATAGTCAATATTTTTAAATCTTTTATTCCAAATAGTTCAAGAAAGACCACTACAAATGAGCAATATTTTGCACTGTTACACAATTTAATAAATGTATTTATATTTATATTTAATAACAATGTGACCTCAGACTATGTTAAGGTAACGTGTGGAGTTCCCCAGGGTTCGGTCCTTGGCCCTGCACTCTTCAGCATCTACATGCTGCTGCTAGGTGACATCATACGCAAATATGGTGTTAGCTTTCACTGTTATGCTGATGACACCCAACTCTACATGCCCCTAAAGCTGACCGATTGTAGTCAGCTGGTGGCGTGTCTTAATGAAATTAAACAATGGATGTCCGCTAACTTTTTGCAACTCAACGCCAAAAAAACGGAAATGCTGATTATCGGTCCTGCTAGACACCGACCTCTTTAACATTTGACAACCAAACAATTAAACAAGCCAACTTGGTATAGAATCTGGGTATTATCTTCGACCCAACTCTCTCGTTTGAGTCACACATTAAAAGCGTTACTAAAACGGCCTTCTTTCGTCTCCGTCATACCGCTAAAATTCGCTCCATTTTGTCCACTAACGACGCTGAGATCATTATCCATGCGTTTGTTACGTCTCGTCTCGATTACTCTAATGCATTATTTTCGGGTCTCCCCATGTCTAGCATTAAAAGATTACAGTTGGTACAAAATGAGGCTGCTAGACTTTTGACAAGAACAAAAATGTTTGATCATATTACACCTACACTGGCTCACCTGCACTGGCTTCCTGTGCACTTAAGATGTGACTTTAAGGTTTTACTACTTACGTATAAAATACTACATGGTGTAGCTCCAGCCTATCTTGCCGATTGTATTGTACCATATGTCCCGGCAAGAAATTTGCGTTCAAAAGACTCCGGCTTATTGGTGACTCCCAGAGCCCAAAAAAAGTCTGCGGGCTACAGAGCGTTTTCCATTCGGGCTCCAGTACTCTGAATGCCCTCCCGGTAACAGTTCGAGATGCCACCTCAGTAGAAGCATTTAAGTCTAATCTTAAAACTCATTTGTAAACTCTAGCCTTTGAATAGACCCCCTTTTTGGACCAGTTGATATGCCGTTTCTTTTCTTTTTCTCCTCCGTCCCCCTCTCCCTTGTGGAGGAGGTCCAATCTGGTGGCCATGGATGAAGTACTGGCTGTCCAGAGTCCGGACCCAGGATGGACCGCTAGTCCAGACTCGTGACCCAGGATGAACCGCTCTCCTGTGTATTGGTTGGGGACTTCTCTGCGTTGCTGATCCGCCTCCGCTTGGGATGGTTTCCTGCTGGCTCCACTTTGGACGGGACTCTTCCTACTATATTGGATCCACTTTGGACTGGACTCTCACGGTTACATTAGATCCAATATGGATTGGACTTTCACAATATCATGTTAGACTCGCTCGACATCCATTGCTTTCGGTCCCTTGGAGAGGGGGGGTGAGTTTTTCCTTGCCCTTATGTGGGCTCTTCCGAGGATGTCGTTGTGGTTTGTGCAGCCCTTTGAGACACTTGGGATTTAGGGCTATATAAATAAACATTGATTTATTGATTGAATAAATCAGAAAACTGACGAAATAGTGCTGTGTTTTACTTCTTTGTCTCTTTTTTTCCAACCAAAAATGCTTTGCTCTGATTAAGGGGTACTTGAATTAAAACAATGTTCACAGGGGGTACATCACTGAAAAAAGGTTGAGAATCACTGTCGTAGAGGACGTTAACGGCAGTGCAGTCACTGCACGCCTTGAATAACTTCGGCCGACTGAAAATTGGGACAAATTAAGGAGAATGATTGCACCGGTAGATTGTCGGGAGGTGCACTGAAATTTGGGAGTCTCCCGGAAAAATCGTGAGGGTTGGCAAGTATCTTGCTAGGGCAGGAAAACCATTCATAGAAGGTGAATTTATTAAAAAGTGCATGTTAGATTTTTTAAGAAATATTTTCTTGCAGCCCAGCCTCACCCAGTTTCTGCATCCAGTGGCCCCCAGGTAAATTGAGTTTGAGATCCCTGCTATTGAGGTTTCTCTCTGATTAGGGAACACACAGATTAGAACACACACACGCCAATTTGATTACACTCACACAAATTGAGATACACGTTTGCAAATAATTTTGCTACAACACTTCCATAGCGGCGGTGCTTGGCAAAGTTTCAATAGAAGAATGCGGCACCATTACAGCATGGTGCATGCGCAGAAGAATTTGAGGCAAACCTGTTTCAAAGTCAGGTGGACCAGTCTGGGTTGGGTTGGAACGAAGGGAAGACCAAAATTAAATACAGTTTGTAAAAGACAATACATCATACAGACATGCCCTTCTTTGGAAAATATGTGGAGATGCTAAAGGTATGTAACACTTTTGTTGTCGCTAAAATAATACATTTGTAGAGTTTTATATTTTCTTAATGACTCCTTTTTTAAGACTCTATCCTTAGAGGGGAACTGTACTTTTTTGGATTTTTGCCTATCGTTCACTATAATTATGATGGACAAGAAGACAAAAGTTTTTTTTTCTTTTTTTCTTTTGAAGTTGTTCCAAAATTTAACAATATATTCAAACTACACTAACAAAGAAAGTAAAACAAAACAAACAAGAAGCATGTGTGAGAAATAACACGTAAAGTTTAAAACAAAAAGCAAATAAAAGCATAATATTGCATATTGATTTTTCTTTGATGTACTGTTGGATTTAAGAATATTGAATATTCCTTGTAGACATAAGAGTCTGATAGCATACTCAAGTTTTTATGAAATCTAACTTGTAAGAAAACAACAACGAATTTGAAGTAAAACAGTACTTTGTAAATACTAAATAGTAGAACAGAAAATTCAATCCAGAATAATTGGGATATTAGTGGACATAGCAAACTACACTGTAATTGAGTGTATGGATGTATGTGTATACTTTATGTGTAAGTAATGCATATATTTATCTAAATGTGAGCCTCTAATGCATATATTTATGTGTGCAAAGTGAGTAAATGTGCATGGTTGTTGTGCATGTATTGGTAGAGAATTGTGAATGTGTGTAAATTAATTGAGAGAAATGATGACGACGACAAGGGAACACATCACAGGTAAAGAAATAAAAGGGAAAAACAAAAAACATAAGATAAACAGAAAATAAAAAAGAAAAGAGTAGTGTATTTGACAGAAAGTGAAATAAGTGAGATAAAAAGTAAAACGAGAAAGAATAATAATAAGTTATATGCATTATTGCATTATTCTCACATCAAACTGTCACTCCGTTTTCCAATATCGTGGTGACGTGTTTGTCACCATCGCCTGCTGCAACTCCTCCTGCACTCTGTCTCATGATAAATCTTATCCGTCTAAGAATTTTCCTGCTGCCTTGACTGATTATCTTAAAATGTTCTGGCTGCTTTTTTGCCTGTTCTGCACAGTTGATGACATATGCTAGAAAGATGGCAATTTTATCTGTACTTATTCCTGTAATTGCAGACACTTGTGCTGCGTTCGCATGGATGCTCTCATTTCTTTGCAGTGTCAACTTTTCCTGATTCTGTGCGTCAACTGCATCTGACTATGTGACATTTCCCTTAAGATGCTGATTGAGTCCCCCCACAATTACAACATGTCACAGTGACACTGCACCCACATTTTCCATAATCGTGCACTCCTCCACACCTTCCACAATGTTGTTTAGCTCGACATACTCTCACTGTGTGCCCATATCTTTGACAATTATAATACCTTGTTGGGAGTGGAACATACAGTCTAACATAATAACTCACACACTTTGTCATAATGCGCCTTGGCAATACTTCTTCCTCGAAAAGCAACATCAGTGACTCACTTTCTGTTCTTTTTCCCTCTCTAAAGCCAAACAGTCTCTTAATTTCAGTGACATGTTCTCCTTTAATTTCCTCCTTTTTTTTCTTACAGTTTGGCTTGTACATTTCTTTGCTCTGCTTTTTTACATTCTATCATCAGATCGCCTTTTCCTATAAATTTCACCATTTCAACTTCTCCTATTTCATTATTCACTCTGTTAGTGTAACTGGGCTTAGCATTGAAACATCGACTTTGAATTTTAGGATGCCTTTGTACTAGT
Organism: Nerophis ophidion; assembly: GCF_033978795.1. Classification (NCBI taxonomy): domain Eukaryota; kingdom Metazoa; phylum Chordata; class Actinopteri; order Syngnathiformes; family Syngnathidae; genus Nerophis; species Nerophis ophidion. Next base: position 8,356,851 of record NC_084626.1, on the reverse strand, counting down.
CCCTTGCAATCTTCTTCCTAGCATCTCATTCCAAATTTTCCCGGTAAGCTCTTTTAACTTTTGTTCTTCTCACGTTACTTCTGATATACTCTAGTCCAGTCTGTTATCCTCTCTTCCGATTCAATATTGTCCCACTCCGACCATCAACAAAGCTGTTATTATAAATTGAAAATATCTGCGTTGAACAAATGCTCAGAGGCGGGAGTGAAGCTGCCTGCAGGAATGCACAAACAATACAGGACAGTATGAGAACCACACCAGAATCAAGACATTAAAAACAGGAAAACGCCAACCAACTCAAAACGAAGCATGACATTCTGTGACATATTGTGACACAATTTTACTTTAACTGCAACTACACTGATAGCAGCTACAAATCAACAACGAAAGTCATTCATATTATCAATTGACATGACTATAGCATGGTATGCTAGTAAAACATATTTAAAGTGTGCACAGGTTTGAGGAAGAAAAAGATCATTAGTTTTGTAGTAATAATTAAAACTACATGTAAATGTGTAAGTGATCGCAAGCTGGTCAGTTATGCTTTCAAACGAGTTCTGATTAGGGTTAAATGAAATGGCCATTATACAAACCCCGTTTCCATATGAGTTGGGAAATTGTGTTAGATGTAAATATAAACAGAATACAATGATGTGCAAATCATTTTCAACCCATATTCAGTTGAATATGCTACAAAGACGACATATTTGATGTTCAAACTGATACTTTTTTTGTTTGTGCAAATAATCATTAACTTTACAATTTGATACCAGCAACACGTGACAAAGAAGTTGGGAAAGGTGGCAATAAATACTGATAAAGCTGAAAAATGCTCATCAAACACTTATATGGAACATCCCACAGGTGTGCAGGCTAATTGGGAACTGTTGGGTGCAATGGTTGAGTATAGAAGCAGCTTCCATGAAATGCTAAGTCATTCACAAACAAAGATTGGGTGAGGGTCACCACTTTGTAAGCAAATTGTCGTACAGTTTTAGAACATTTTTTCAACGAGCTATTGCAAGGAATTTAGGGATTTTACCATCTACGGTCCGTAAAATCATCAAAAAGTTCAGAGAATCTGGAGAAATAACTGCATGTAAGCGATGATATTACGGACTTTTGATCACTCAGGCGGTACTGCATCAAAAACCGACATCAGTGTGTAAAGGATATCACCACATGGGCTCAGGAACACTTCATAAAACCACTGTCAGTAACTACAGTTGGTCGCTACATCTGTAAGTGCAAGTTAAAACTCTACTATGCAAAGCCAAACCCATTCATCAACAATATCCTGAAACGCTGCCGGCTTGGCTGGGCCTGAGCTCACCTAAGATGGACTGATGCAAAGTGGAAATGTTTTCTGTGGTCTGACGAGTCCACATTTCAAATTATATTTGGAAACAGAGGAGGTGGTGTCCTCCAGAACAAAGAGGAAAATAACCATTCGGATTGTTATAGGCGCAAAGTTCAAAAACCGGCATCTGTGATGATATGGGGGTGTATTAGTCGCCAAGGTGTTGTGTTTGTTGTCTTCTACCTCCCTTGTCTATTGGTTTGTCAGTTTGTTTCCCCAGTCTCTCTGTCCCCAACGAGGCACACCTGCTGCTAATCACTTCCCGGTAGCATTTAAGCTCGTCTCCGCCAGCTGGTCCCTGCCGGTTATAGTTCCTGAACTCCGCTCTGACATGTGCTTCCATGATTCTGCTTCCCTGGTATGTGGCCTTCGCATATTCCTGTAATTTTGACCTCGTTGTGTTTTTGTTTCCTAGCCACCTTGATTTGAGAGGACTAGTTTTTGCCATGGACTTTGCTCTGCCAACCTCTGAAAGAGACTACTTTTGTTACATTTCCCATGGGTGCACTTTTGCCCCATCACCTTTAGTTACCATTTTTGAACGTATTAAATATTTTCATTTTTTAATCGCAAACCTTGCCTCCATTCTCTGCGTCCTGGGGTCTATCCTTGAACTTAAGCCCAACACAAGGCATGGGTAACATACACATCTGTGAAGGCACCATTAGTGTTGAAAGATCCATACAGGTTTTGGAGCAACATATGTTGTCATCCAAGAAACGTTATCAGGGACTCCCCTGCTTATTTCAGTAAGACAAGTGTTACAACAGCATGGTTTTGTAAAAAAGAGTGTGGGTACTTTCCTGGCCTGTCTGCAGTCCAGACCTGTCTCACATCAAAAATGTGTGGCGCATTATGAAGCGTAAAATACGACAGCGGAGACCCCGGACTGTTGAACGACTGAAGCTCTACATAAAACAAGAATGGGAAAGAATTCCACTTTTAAAGCTTCAACAATTAATTTCCTCAGTTCCCAAACGTTTATTGGGTGTTGTTAAAAGAAAAGGTGATGTAACACAGTGGTGAACATGTCCTTTCCCAACTACTTTTGCACGTGTTGCTGCCATGAAATTCTAAGGTAATTATTATTTGCAAAAAAAAAAATAAAGTTTATGAGTTTGAACATCAAATATCTTGTCTGTGTAGTGCATTCAATTGAATAGGGGTTGAACAGGATTTGCAAATCATTGTATTCCGTTTATATTCACATCTAACACGATTTCCCAACTCATATGGAAACAGGGTTTGTATATAAGGTGTTCAAAGATGACTCAATATCCTTTTAGTTTGAATTAGCTCACTCTTTCACACGATGCTTATTGATGCCATTATAATGATATTTTAGTCTAAAAAGTGAGGCTATGTTGTTTACAAATGTAAATTATTTTGTAATTGAATGTCAGAATAACATCTAGCTTTTTGAACAATTTTAGAATCATGTCTTCTTTACCATATAATTGGGTTGAGTTTTTTCTTGCCCTGATGTGGGATCTGAGCCGAGGATGTCGTTGTGGCTTGAGCAGCCCTTTGAGACACACGTGATTTAGGGCTATAAATGATAAATAAATGATAAATGGGTTGTACATCTATAGCGCTTTTCTACCTTCAAGGTTTCAAAGCGCTTTGACACTACTTCCACCTTTACCCATTCACACACACATTCACACACTGATGGAGGGAGCTGCCATGCAAGGCGCCAACCAGCACCCATCAGGAGCATGGGTGAAGTGTCTTGCTCAGGACACAACGAACGTGACGAAGTTGGTACTAGGTGGGATTTGAACCAGGGACCCTCGGGATGCGCACGGCCACTCTCCCACTGCGCCACGCCGTCCCTATATAAGTAAACATTAATTGATTGAAGATATAGCTAAAAAACTAATTATTTTTTATCATTATTATTATTATTGCCTTAGTAAGGGGTTACAGCTAAATAAAAAAGGTGCTCTGAAACACTAACAACATACAAAACAAGTTTTTGAAAAAACAATGTTAAAACCACGGGAATGCATGATTGTCTAAAAGCTACATAAAGTAGACATTCACACGTATTTAAACATTGTAAAATCAAGTAGCTAAGCTTAAATTGCACCTTTTCAATTAAATATATGACACCTTCTGTGGATGTGGCTTGGATGGTCATGTCTATAAGTGGGTCTGTACCTCGTGAGGAATGGGGGATAGAAAAAACAATGTTGGGCTTTCCTTAGAAAAATGAATTAATTATCAAGTTGAACGATAACCTTGAAAAAGTGTACATATTAAATACCACTTTAAGAAGACTTCTAACATCATATTTAAGTATTCAAAAAACTATTGTTTGCTTGAGTAGAACATTGCCATTTGGCTGGTGATTCCCCGCTGTGACAATCCCTTGGATGTTGTGATAATGACATTTTGATCGGGAATAGGAGAGCCCTTGTCTTCAGGATTAAGTATGCATGTGTGTGTACGTGAGGGTGCGTGGGTGAGGTTGTATGAATTGCTCAGTTGAGAAACCCTAGTTTAGAGTTAAATAATGTTTATACAATAAGAAAATAGTATGTAAACTAATTTTAAGTTCAAGTTTAAGATCAGTAAATAATACTTCCTAAAGGCCTAAATAGATGCACATGTACATCTATTATGACTTGTGGATGGGGACAAAAATACTGTAAAATAGTAATTAACTCAAATGTGTACTGTGTCATTGAATTTAAAGGTAAATAATATTTACAAAACAAGAAACTAGTATGTTAGATTAGATTAGATTAGATAGTACTTTATTTATTCCGTCAGGAGAGTTCCTTCAGGAAAATTACAATTTTCAGCACAATCCCATTCAAGATCAGACAAACATTAAAGGGAGACAGAACAGGATCGCTGACGGGTCTGCCGGCTTCCAGCGCCCCTTACAAAAAAATATGAGATACAGGTAAACAAGGGGGGGAGAAAAAAATACAAGATTAAAATAAAATTAAAAAATCAGTCTTAGCCTGGGCCCTGGAGAGGGGAGACTGAGGCCAAGGGAAAAACACAACAACTCATAGCCATAGTACACATCCCTCTTATATGTGTGTAAGAGGGAAACATCAAACATCAAACATCAAAGAACACATAGGACATTAAAGACATTAAAGCAGCAGATACAACCCGACACTTCTACATACAGCTATGAATAAAAAGTAAAAGAAACATATCCACTGTGGTGGCCTCTGCGGTGTTCCACGCCATCGTCCGCTGGGGTGGAGGGAGGATGGCCAGAGACAGGAGCAGACCCAACAAAGCAACCAAGACAGCCGACTCCACTCTCGGCCAGTGTCCAGTCCGCATGGATGAGCGATGATACGTCCAAGGAGACTGAGGTGTCCGACACCTGCTCACCCAGCCAAGACACCACGAAGCCTCTCCGTCCCAGCGCTCAGTGCATGCTGCGCAGCCCTGTCCCCTCATCCGCATCTCCTCCAGTCCCCCCAAACCGACTCCGGTGTGGCAGAGACCCGGCAGCTGGTCTCCATGGCCAAAAGGCTCCCGGGAGGCAGATCCAGAAGTCCACAAAAAAAGCACCACAGAGGTCACGAAGGTGACACCCCTTGTCACACAGTCCCAAAGGGTCCCGGACCAAAAGGCAAAAAAATATAACAACACATGAAAACAAGAGGGAAACACAAAAGGATGATGCAAGAGCACAGAGCTCCTGCCTACAGCAGCCACTACAGCCACGCCATCTTGAAAAAAAAAAAAAAATTTAAACGTAGACCAATTTTAAGCAAAACACCCTTAAATAATAATTCCCACAGTCCATAAAATAGGGTACATGTATTATGACTTTTGGATGGGGATAAAAATCTGGTAAAATTGTAATTAACTCCAATGTGTACCGTCTCATTGAATTTAAAGGTAAATGATATTTATAAAATAAGTATGTAAACCAAATTTAAGTTCAAGCACATTAGATAATAATTGCCACAGTCCCTAAAAAAGTGTACATGTACTTGTGCAGATGGGGACAATAACTAGACTCTCTTACTGAAGCCACGTGTACATGGACAAAATGTATTTAATCTGATCATCATTCAGATTTTAATGTCACTGTGTACATGGACCCTGAAAAAAATTATATGATTACGACGTTCATTTTCATGCATCACACCTTAAATCGGAATATTTTACTTTGACATGCGCAGAACCTAACAAACGAAACGGTGTGTCATTATTTGTGCTATGGCACCATCTTTTGGACAGGTTTGGTCACTGCAGGTGCTGAAGAAGCAGTTGACTTCCATTGTAAACAAACACGGATTTGTGCATTTCTGCTTGTCCAACGTTTTCACTGTATTTATTTATTATTTTTTTCTTCTGTTCATCCATCCATCCATTTCCTACCGCTTATTCCCTTTGGGGTCTCAGCTACAATCTGGCGGAAGTTCATCACTTTTGTTTTAAATCTGTTTTTAAAACATAACTGTTCTGATCTTTTAATGTTGTGATTATCTATGGGTTGCGGCGCATCTTCGTGCTACGAAATTTTGCGTGTTTGAGGCTAGCAATTAGCACTTGTAGTAGCTATATGTGACAGACTCCTTGCAGGGTGGGTTCTCCTGGGACCAACAGAACTTCTTAACCCCGGGATACAGGTTTGATCAAGTTTTTACTGTTCTATAGCCCAGTGTTCAGGACAGCGTTGCCAGCGGGTCTGTGCTTCCTCTCTCCAGTCTCTCTTGTTCGCGTGTCATCTTCTTTCAGGAACACGCCCACTCATGGCCTCGGACGCTGCTGATAAAGGCGACAGGTGATTAGATAACCAGTCCCAGCTGGGCAATCTACTCATCTGCCAGCTGGGCTTCGAAGCCGGCCATATACATTCCTCCACGCCCTCCTCCACTGTGTAATTTAATTTACAAAACAGCTTTTAAGACGACAACTGGATCCCTTTTTTTAAAATCCAAGATGACGCCAGTATGTGCTGTGGCCTGCAGTCTCCCGCTGTCAGCTCTGTTTGTTTGTTTGTTTGTTTGTTTGAATCTACAAGATGGCGGCGCCCGGACGGGCTGCGCTCTCGAGGAGCTCTTGCTAAAGATGGAACATTTGGCAGAAATACCGGACAATTCCACAAACTTTATGGCTGGCTCGCATCGTGGTCACTCCGTGATCACGTACGACCGCCAGACACTTCTGGATGTGGACGAATCGGGCCGTTTTGGACTGATAGACGCGGGCGTGCTAAACATGCTAACTAGCATGGGAATACATCGGCGGCTACATCCAGCGGCCTGTGAAGCAGGGGAGTCTAGTAGCAGCGGGGGCCGTCTACGGAGCAGACGCCAGCGGTGTGATCGGAAACGCGGATGCCGAGCGGGGCTTAAAACAAAGCAGAAGGCTAATCCCCACAGAACACCACTTTCCTCCATCCCGAAGACGGATTTAGATGGAAAATGCGAGACTACTGGTCTGGGTAAGGAGTCAGTTAAATTAGAACAAGTTTTTTCTGCTTTGAGTGTTTCAGAGTTGGACATGTGTTTTACTGAGGTGGCTAACTATGATGCGTGCAGTTTATCAAAGCAACAAACAAACAATCGGAAAATCCCCGTTACCGAGGTGGCTAACTATGATGCGTGCAGTTTATCAAAGCAACAAACAAACAATCGGAAAATCCCCGTTACTGAGGAGGCTAACCATGATGCGTGCAGTTTATCAAAGCAACAATCAAACAATCGGAAAATTCCTGTCGTATCAATTCCTAGATATGGTCGTAACTATACTAAATGCACTGGGCATAATAAACACAACATTATTAATATTGCTACTACGGATAATTTGATCAAAAACTCCCTAAAACAGCCCACTACCTATAATATAGGTTTTTTAAACATAAGATCATTGTCTCCTAAAACGTTGTTAGTTAATGATATTATCAGAGACAACAATCTTAACGTCATCGGTCTCAGCGAAACCTGGCTTAAACCAAACGACTTTTTTGCGCTAAATGAGGCATGTCCTCCTAACTTTACACATGCGCATATTGCCCGTCCGCTCAAAAGGGGTGGGGGGGTCGCACTAATATACAACGAAAACTTTAACCTTAGTCCTAATATAAATAATAAATATAAATCGTTTGAGGTGCTTACTATGAGGTCTGTCACACCGCTGCCTCTACACCTGGCTGTTATCTACCGCCCCCCAGGGCCCTATTCGGACTTTATTAATGAATTCTCAGAGTTCGTTGCTGATCTAGTGACACACGCCGATAATATAATCATAATGGGGGACTTTAATATCCATATGAATACACCATCGGACCCACCGTGCGTAGCGCTCCAGACTGTAATTGATAGCTGTGGTCTCACACAAATAATAAATGAACCCACGCATTGCAACGGTAATACGATAGACCTAGTGCTTGTCAGGGGCATCACCGTTTCCAAAGTTACGATACTCCCGTATACTAAAGTATTGTCCGATCATTACCTTATAAAATTCGAGGTTCAGACGCATGTTCGTCAAACTAATAATAATAATACCTGCTATAGCAGCCGCAACATTAATACAGCCACAACGACAACTCTTGCTGACCTACTGCCCTCGGTAATGGCACCATTCCCAAAGTATGTGGGCTCTATTGATAACCTCACAAACAACTTTAACGACGCCCTGCGCGAAACCATTGATAACATAGCACCGCTAAAGTTAAAAAAGGCTCCAAAAAAGCGCACCCCGTGGTTTGCAGAAGAAACTAGAACTCAGAAATTATTATGTAGAAAGCTGGAACGCAAATGGCGCACGACTAAACTTGAGGTGCACCATCAAGCATGGAGTGATGGTTTAATAACTTATAAACGCATGCTTACCTTAGCTAAAGCTAAATATTACTCAAATCTCATCCACCGTAATAAAAACGATCCTAAATTTTTGTTTAGTACGGTAGCATCGCTAACCCAACAAGGGACTCCTTCCAGTAGCTCAACCCACTCAGCTAATGACTTTATGCAATTCTTTAGTAAGAAAATTGAAGTCATTAGAAAGGAGATTAAAGACAATGCGTCCCAGCTACAACGGGGTTCTATTAACACTGACACGATTGTATATACGACGGATACTGCCCTCCAAAATAGTTTCTCTCGTTTTGAGGAAATAACATTAGAGGAATTGTTACAACGTGTAAATGGAATAAAACAGACAACATGTTTACTTGACCCTCTTCCTGGGAAACTGATCAAGGAGCTTTTTGTATTATTAGGTCCATCAGTGCTAAATATTATAAACTTATCACTCTCCTCGGGCACTGTTCCCGTTGCATTCAAAAAAGCGGTTATTCATCCTCTTCTTAAAAGACCTAACCTCGATCCTGACCTCATGGTAAATTACCGACCGGTGTCTCACCTTCCCTTTATTTCAAAAATCCTTGAAAAAATTGTTGCGGAGCAGTTAAATGAACACTTAGCGTCTAACAATCTATGTGAAACCTTTCAATCCGGTTTCAGAGCAAATCACTCCACGGAGACAGCCCTCGCTAAAATGACTAATGATCTATTGCTAACGATGGATTCTGATGCGTCATCTATGTTGCTGCTCCTCGATCTTAGCGCTGCTTTCGATACCGTCGATCATAATATTTTATTAGAACGTATCAAAACACGAATTGGTATGTCAGACTTAGCCCTGTCTTGGTTTAACTCTTATCTTACTGATAGGATGCAGTGTGTCTCCCATAACAATGTGACCTCGGACTACGTTAAGGTAACGTGTGGAGTTCCCCAGGGTTCGGTCCTTGGCCCTGCACTCTTCAGCATCTACATGCTGCCGCTAGGTGACATCATACGCAAATACGGTATTAGCTTTCACTGTTATGCTGATGACACCCAACTCTACATGCCCCTAAAGCTGACCAACACGCCGGATTGTAGTCAGCTGGAGGCGTGTCTTAATGAAATTAAACAATGGATGTCCGCTAACTTTTTGCAACTCAACGCCAAAAAAACGGAAATGCTGATTATCGGTCCTGCTAGACACCGAACTCTATTTAATAATACAACTCTAACATTTGACAACCAAACAATTAAACAAGGCGACACGGTAAAGAATCTGGGTATTATCTTCGACCCAACTCTCTCCTTTGAGGCACACATTAAAAGCGTTACTAAAACGGCCTTCTTTCATCTCCGTAACATCGCTAAAATTCGCTCCATTCTGTCCACTAAAGACGCTGAGATCATTATCCATGCGTTTGTTACGTCTCGCCTCGACTACTGTAACGTATTATTTTCGGGTCTCCCCATGTCTAGCATTAAAAGATTACAGTTGGTACAAAATGCGGCTGCTAGACTTTTGACAAGAACAAGAAAGTTTGATCACATTACGCCTGTACTGGCTCACCTGCACTGGCTTCCTGTGCACTTAAGATGTGACTTTAAGGTTTCACTACTTACGTATAAAATACTACACGGTCTAGCTCCATCTTATCTTGCCGATTGTATTGTACCATATGTCCCGGCAAGAAATCTGCGTTCAAAGGACTCCGGCTTATTAGTGATTCCCAAAGCCCAAAAAAAGTCTGCGGGCTATAGAGCATTTTCCGTTCGGGCTCCAGTACTCTGGAATGCCCTCCCGGTAACAGTTCGCGATGCCACCTCAGTAGAAGCATTTAAGTCTCACCTTAAAACTCATTTGTATACTCTAGCCTTTAAATAGACTCCCTTTTTAGACCAGTTGATCTGCCGTTTCTTTTCTTTTTCTTCTATGTCCCTCTGTGTATCGGCTGGGGACATCTCTGCGCTGCTGGTCCGCTACCATTGGGATGGTTTCCTGCTGGCTCCGCTGTGAACGGGACTCTCGCTGCTGTGTTTGGACTGGACTCTCGCGACTGTGTTGTATCCATTGTGGATTTAACTTTCACAGTATCATGTTAGACCTGCTCGACATCCATTGCTTTCCTCCTCTCTAAGGTTCTCATAGTCATCATTGTCACCGACGTCCCACTGGGTCATTATTGTCACCAATGTCCCACTGGGTGTGAGTTTTCCTTGCCCTTATGTGGGCCTACCGAGGATGTCGTGGTGGTTTGTACAGCCCTTTGAGACACTAGTGATTTAGGGCTATATAAGTAAACATTGATTGATTGATTGATTGATTGTGTGCTGTTCACATTTTTTGTTGTCCCTGTCAGCTCACTGTTGGTGTATGATCGCCAAACGCTAGTGGATCTGTGTCCCTCTCACACGGACATGATCAACTTTGACGTTGGTTTTTCGACATCCAAGTCATCATTCTCACTTTGCCGGATTCCTGCTTTCCTTTTTCGCCCACTGGCTCCTCCCCCCCGGCGAAAGCGCCACCGGCGTCGCGGCAAACATGGGGCCAGCTGGTGAGAGTCAGGGCACTCCTGGCCCGGCTTTCCGTGGCTTCCCGGAGGAGGTATGGTCCAGCGCCTGGTTTCTTCCTGCACCCGCGTTCGCTGGATCCCGCCGGGTCCTGGATTATTCCCGTCGTCGGTCCGCAGAGGGAAGCTTGCCCGCCTCGCTCCTGCTGTCCCTGCCCCCGGAGGCGCGGCGTGAATTCCCCCCACTTGCGGACTGTGTGTCAGGCCCCACTTGGATTAGCAGCGGCCTTGGATGTGCCGGCCCCCATTAAGTTCGGTCTTGTTAACGCAAGATCCTTGACCAACAAAACATTTATCCTAAAGGATTTATTTGTCTCCCGCGGACTGGACCTCCTCTGTTTGACAGAAACATGGCTGAGAGTCGGTGAGTCCGGAGTGTTCCTATTTTATTCTCCGCGGTCGTCCGGCCGAAAAGGAGGAGGATTAGCAGTCGTTTTTAAAAAAGACTTTAAATGCTGTCAGATCCGCATGCAAACCTCCTTTTCAAGCTTCGAACTATGCATGTTTGAACCGGATTTTTCTGATGTCGTCCTGTGTGCCGTCGTATATCGACCACCCAAGTACCACAAAGACTTTATAAATAACTTTTCTGAATTTCTGGCCGAAATCCTCCCCAAATATGATCGTGTCCTAATTGTTGGTGATTTTAATATTCACACCTGCTGCCCAGATGAACCTTTATCCAGGAGCTTCATGAATGTCACTGACTCTTTTAACTTTGTATAGTCTATGTGTGGTTCTACACATGAACGCGGGCATACACTCGATTTAGTGCTCTCGTATGGTTTGTGTGTTTTAAATTTGGACATTTGCGACGCTGTGTTCTCTGATCATATGCAGATCCTGTTTGATATTCCCACTCAGTGTCCAGTTAAATTGTGCGCTCTCGCATGTTTAATTCGTCATCTCCTGCTATGTTCTCCTCCATTTTTTCAACTCTTTGTGATGATAATTCTGCAGCCTCTGTATGTCCAAATACTGAAGAGTTGGTTTCTGGGTTCAACTCTATATGTTTACAAACACTAGACACGATCGCTCCTTTCAAGTGCCGCCGCTCTACAGCCACGCCTCAGCCCTGGTTGAATGACGTCACTCGTGCAGCCAGGCGCGAATGCAGAAGAGCAGAGAGAAGATGGAAAAAGGACAGGCTGCATGTGTCCTTTGCCATTTTTAGAGAAAGCCTGCTTTCCTTTCAGATGACTGTAAAAGCAGAGATGAATATCTATCTATCTATCTCAGATTATATCTTTTAACTGTAACAACCCCAGAGTTCTGTTCAAAACTTAACACTGTCATTGATGCTCCCAAATCTGTTGGTTTTGATGCTTCTTTTGAATTCTGTGAAAATTGTCTCCATTTTTTCACTGACAAAATTGCGTCAACCAGAGCCAGTTTATCCCAGCCTTCATATGACCCTTCTGTTCCTCTGCATTTCTCTTCTGTTTTCCATCAGTTTGAGCTGGTGTCCTTTTCTTTTTTAAATGACACAGTTAGTCATTTAAAGCCCTCTGGTTCTCCTGCAGATGCCCTCCCACCTCGCCTGTTTAAGGAGGTATTTGCTACTATTGGATCAAGTGTCCTTAACATTATCAATAGTAGCCTCTCTTCTGGAATAGTTCCAGTAGAGTTTAAACATGCAGTGGTACGACCTCTACTTAAAAAACCAAGCCTCGACCCCTCTCTCCTCTCTAACCTTAGACCTATCTCTAATCTTCCATACATTTTCAAAATATTAGAGAAGGTTGTCTACTGTCAGTTGTTGCCCTTCTTAGAGGATAATGGTATCACTGAGCTGTTACAGTCTGGGTTTAAAGCCCTCCACAGAACAGAGTCAGCGCTTCTAAAAGTTTTTAACGATATCCTCCTGTCAACTGATTCTGGCAAATATGTCATCCTGGTGCTTTTAGATCTATCTGCTGCATTCGACACCGTCGACCACGCCACTTTAATCACTCGTCTTGAGAACTATGTGGGTATTAAGGGCGCCGCCCACAACTGGTTCCGGTCGTACCTAGCCGACAGGAGTTTTTGTGTAAAAATAGACAGTTTTATGTCTTCCGCAGCTCCTCTACCACACGGAACCCCAGGTCTCAATCCTTGCCCCAATCGTATTTGCGCTTTACCTTCTCCCCCTTGGTTCTATTTTTAGGAAGTATGGTATTGCATTTCATTTTTATGCCGATGATTGCCAGATTTTTTTTCCCATGGCACAAAACAACACAGTTCAATGTCTCATTGACTGCCTACACGACATCAAAGCCTGGCTTTCAGCGAACTTCCGGAGTCTAAATGAAGACAAAACAGAAGTTATGTTGACAGACAAGTCGCTCTCCCTCCCCCAACGTTGACCTTGGCACTCTGACCTTGTATCTCAGCGACTGTGTCACAAACCTGGGGGTAAAGTTCGACTCAGATTTTAAATTCGAAAAACAAATCAGCAGCGTCGTTCAAAAAAGCTTTTATCAATTACGCCAAATAGCGAAAGTGAAACCGCTTCTGTCAGGACATTACCTCGAGAAATTAATTCACGTCTTTATCTCGAATCGTTTAGACTACTGCATTGCCCTGTATGTCGGCATTAGCCAGGCCTCCCTCGCCCGCCTGCAGCTCGTCCAGAACTCTGCTGCTCGTCTGCTAACACAGACCCGCAGACGTGAGCTCATCACCCCTATATTAGCGTCCCTTCACTGGCTCCCTGTGCGTTATCGAATCAATTTTAAACTCTTTCTATTTGTTTTTAAATGTCTAAACAACCTCGCGCCAACATATCTCTCTGACCTCCTTCAGCCTTACTGCCCCACTCGATCCCTAAGATCAGCCGATCAGCTGCTACTCACGGTCCCTGACACAATGCTGAAGCTTAGAGGTGACAGAGCTTTCGCTGCTGCTGCTCCCAAGCTCTGGAACGACCTACCTCTGAGTGTTAGACAAGCCACCTCTCTTCCTGTTTTTAAATCTCTCTTAAAAACATACTTTTATTCCTTGGCTTTTAACACTAAGTGATATCCATCCTGCAATGGCACCCCATTATACACCTGCTGTGAACCTGTTTTTATATTTTTATGTTTTATTTATTTATTTTTTATCATGTTCTGTTTGTGTTGTGTTGTTTGCTCGGTCTTTGTATTATCTTTTAACCTGTCCATTGTACAGCACTTTGGCTACCCCTGTGGTAAATTTTAAATGTGCTTTATAAATAAAGTTGATTTGATTGTTACATCAACACGTTTTGTTTTGGATAGTCTCGTTTTTAAAGCAACAAACTCAACAGCATAAAATGCTACTTCTGTACATGTTGAATAGGGGGACACAGCAGCAAGACAATCGCTTCATTCTGACACTATTAAATTTAGTCCCCGCTCCACCCCTAAAGTAAAGCTGACATCAAAGACATGCGTAGTAAGGGTAATTCTAACCCGAATTTCAAAAGCCTAGGTTTCATGCGCTACATTCTGAATGACTATTGGCATAAACAACCTGTCTTAACTCTGTAAGACTCAAATATAGAAAAACAGGGTTAAACGGAATTCAATTTTGATCCAAACGTGTTGACGGGTGAGAATATTCTGAATGGCTTGTTTACTGAAGAATTTTTATTACAGTTGGGCTTTTATCCCGATTAAATGTGTCCATGTGCGCATAGCTTGAGACATTAACAAAACAGCCTTTTGTAATACTAACTTAAAAATGGCTTTAAAAAAAACAAAAAAAAAACAAACACAAACAAAAATATATTCCGTCCATGCCTGGGCCCCTGGAGAGGGATGCCAGACTGAGGCCAAGAAGAAAAAAAAAACTCATAGCTATAGCACATATAAACATGTATTTAAGAGGGAAACATCAAAGAATACAAAGGACATTGAAAACATTAAAAGAGCAGAGCTGATGCAACCAGCTGCCACTCCAGCAGTGCCATTCCTACATACAGCTAGAAAAGTAAAACAACAAAAAAACAAAATATAATTAACCAATAATATATATTAAACACACACGATTGCACCATGCATAGGCAAGCAACAAAACTAAATCATAATTTCAACACCCATATACTCTGTGGTGGCCTCCGCTGTGTTCCATGCCATCGTCTGCTGGGGTGGGGGGGACCATGGCCAGAGACAGGAGCAGACCCAACAAAGAAACCATGAGATCCGACTCCACCTTAGGCCCCCCACTAACTCTTGGCCAGTGTTTAGTTTGCATGGATGAACGAGGAGCGTCTAAGGAGACCGAGGTGTCTGATACATGCTCATTCAGCCAAGACACTGTGAAGCCTGTCTGTCCCGGCGCTCAGCGCTAGCTCCGCAGGCCTGTCTCTTCATCCGCATCGCCTCCAGTCCCTCCGAATGGACTCTGGTGTGGCAGAGACCCAGCAGCAGGTCTTCACTTGGACTACAACCAAGATGACGCCTTACACACTATAAAAATGACCAAACTAAAAATGGCACCTGGATATGACGTATACCATGGGTTATAGGTCATAATCATTATGATATAATGACTACAAATAAGATGGCAGACCTCGAAGACCTCTATGATGAACACAAACAAAGGACTCTGATTCCCCTTGCCCGGACGCGGGTCACTGGGGCCCCCCTCTGGAGCCAGGACCGGAGGTGGGGCACGATGGCGAGCGCCTGGTGGCTGGGGCTGTTCCCATGGGGCCCAGCCGGGCACAGCCCAAAGAGGCAACGTGGGTCACCCCTTCAATGGTCTCACCACCCACAGCAAGGGCCATAGAGGTCGGGTGCATTGTGAGCTGGGCGGGAGCCGAAGGCAGGGCACTTGGAGGTCCGATCCTCGGCTACAGAAGCTAGCTCTTGGGACGTGGAACCTCACCTCACTGGGGGGAAGGAGCCTGAGCTAGTGCGCGAAGTAGAGAAATTCCGGCTGGATGTAGTCGGACTCACTTCGACGCACAGCAAGGGCTCTGGAACCACTTCTCTTGAGAGGGGCTGGACTCTCTTCCACTCTGGCATTGCCGGCAGTGAGAGGCGACGGGCTGGGGTGGTAATTCTTGTTGCCCCCCCGGCTCAAAGCCTACATGTTGGAGTTCAACCCAGTGGACGAAAGGGTAGCCTTCTTCCACCAAACAACAGTTCAGAGTACCCACCCTTTTTGGGTACACTCGAGGGAGTACTGGAAATTGCTCCCCCGGGTGATTCCTTTGTTCTGCTGGGGGACTTCAACGCTCATGTTGGCAACGACAGTGAAACCTGGAGAGGCGTGATTGGGAAGAATGGCCGCCCGGATCTGAACCCGAGTAGTGTTTTGTTATTGGATTTTGCCATAACTTGTCCATAACAAATGCCATGTTCAAACATAAGGGTGTCCATATGTGCACTTGGCACCGGGACTCCCTTGGCCGCAGTTCCATGATCAACTTTGTAGTTGTGTCATCGGATTTGCGGCCTCATGTTTTGGACACTCGGGTGAAGAGAGGGGCGGAGCTTTCTACCGATCACCACCTGGTGGTCCGTTGGCTGCGATGGTGGGGGAGGATGCCGGACAGACCTGGCAGGCCCAAACGCATTGTGAGGGTCTGCTGAGAACGTCTGAAAGAGTCTCCTGTCGGAGAGAGTTTCAATTCCCACCTCCGGAAGAACTTTGAACATGTCGGGAGGGAGGTGTTGGACATTGAGTCCGAGTGGACCATGTTCCGCACCTCTATTGTCGAGGCGGCCGATTGGAGCTGTGGGCGTAAGGTAGTTGGTGCTTCTCGGGGCGGTAATCCTAGAACCTGTTGGTGGACACCCGCGGTGAGGGATGCCGTCAAGCTGAAGGAGTCCTATCGGGTTTTTTTGGCTCATAGGACTCCGGAGGCAGTAGACGGGTACCGACGGGCCAAACGGTGTGCAGCTTCAGCGGTCGCGGAGGCAAAAACTCGGACATGAGAGGAGTTTGGGGAAGCCATGGAAAACGACTTCCGGACGGCTTCGAAGCGATTATGGACTACCATCCGCCGCCTCAGGAAGGCAAAGCAGTACACTGTCAACATCGTGTATGGTGCGGATGGTGATCTGTTTACCTCAACTGCGGATGTTGTGGATAAGTGGAAGGAATACTTCGAAGACCTCCTCAATCCCACCAACACGTCTTCCTATGTGGAAGCAGTGTCTGGGGAATCTGTGGTGGGCTCTCCTATTTCTGGGGCTGAGGTTGCCGAGGTAGTTAAAAAGCTCCTCAGTGGCGAGGCCCCGGGGGGGGATGAGATCCACCCGGAGTTCCTTAAGGCTCTGGATGCTGTGGGGCTGTCTTGGTTGACAAGACTCTGCAGCATCGCATGGACATTGGGGCGGTGCCTCTGGATTGGCAGACCGGGGTGGTGGTCCCTCTCTTTAAGAAGGGGGACCGAGGGTGTGTTCCAACTATCGTGGGATCATACGCCTCAGCTTCCCCAGTAAGGTTTATTCAGGTGTACTGGAGAAGAGGCTACGCCGGATAGTGGAACCTCGGATTCAGGAGGAACAGTGTGGTTTTCGTCCTGGTCATGGAACTGTGGACCAGCTCTATACTCTCGGCAGGGTTCTTGAGGGTGCATGGGAGTTTGCTCAACCAGTCTACATGTGCTTTGTGGACTGGGAGAAAGCATTCGACCGTGTCTCTCGGGAAGTCCCGTGGGGAGTGCTCAGAGAGTATGGGGCGTCGGACTGTCTGATTGTGGCGGTCCGCTCCCTGTACGATCAATGTCAGAGCTTGGTCCGCATTGTAAGTCAGACATGTTTCCAGTAAGGGTTGGACTCCGCCAAGGCTGCCCTTTGTCACCGATTCTGTTCATAACTTATATGGACAGAATTTCTAGGCGCAGTCAGGGCGTTGAGGGGTTCCGGTTTGGTGGCCGTGGGATTAGGTCCCTGCTTTTTGCAGATGATGTGGTCCTAAAGGCTTCATCTGGCCGGGATCTTCAGCTCTCACTGGATCAATTTGCAGCCGAGTGTGAAGCGACTGGGAGGAGAATCCACACCTCCAAGTCCATGGTTCTCTCCCGTAAAAGGGTGGAGTGCCATCTCCGGGTTGGGGAGAAGACCCTGCCCCAAGTGGAGGAGTTCAAGTACCGAGGAGTCTTGTTCACAAGTGGGGGAAAAGTGAATCGTGAGATCGACAGGTGGATTGGTGCGGCGTCTTCAGTAATGTGGACGTTGTACCGATTCCTTGTGGTGAAGAAGGAGCTGAGCCGGAAGGCAAAGCTTTCATTTTACCGGTCGATCTACGTTCCCATCCTCACCTATGGTCATGAGCTTTGGGTCATGACCGAAAGGATAAGAACCACAGGTACAAGCGGCCGAAATGAGTTTCCGCCTCCGGGTGGCGGGGCTCTCCGTTAAAGATAGGGTGAGAAGCTCTGTCATCCGAGAGGAACTCAAAGTAAAGCCGCTGCTCCTCCACATCGAGAGGAGCCGGATGAGGTGGTTCGGGCATCTGGTCAGGATTTTACCCGAACGCTTCCCGAGGGAGGTGTTTAGGGCACGTCCAACCGGTAGGAGGCCACACGGCCTGGGAATACCTCGGGATCCCCTGGGAAGAGCTAGACGAAGTGGCTGGGGAGAGGGAACTCTGGGCTTCCCTGCTTAGGCTGTTGCCCCGCGACCTGACCTCGGATAAGCGGAAGAAGATGGATGGATGGAAGATGGTAGATTTATTAATAAAAACTACGAAAATAGAATGGCTGCAGGATATGACATATGCTTCAGGGTTCCGATTTAGGATAAAAAAAACCCGCCCAAAATCGGTGTTATGTTTAAGCTACTCCCCCATGAACTTTTGACACCACAGAATCCTCATATTTTGGAGATACCTATTACCACTATAGGTCCTTGTAGAAGTCTCCGTCCCGGCTTCTCGCTGCTTCATGGGAAAACACCACACTTTGGCGGTGGTTTACAACACTTTTAATATTTCTTTACACTTTCAATGTTCATGAGTCTTTTTAGTTGTTCATCAGCTCACTACATCACCATATTCGCCTTTCGGCGTCAATCCCCAACAGGGCCAGAGCATTTCCCTCTTGCTCTCTCGTGTCTGGCATTCACACTCTCTGTGCCAGCCCCGCTCATGGTCTCCAACGCTGCTGATAAAGGGAACAGGTGATTAGATAACTCATCCCAGCTGAGGTATCCGCTCACCTGATTGCTGCTTCATGACCGGCTGCTGCACATGGCCCGCCCGCAGGGGACGCGTAGGACACGTCCCTCTCCACAGTCCTGAAATCAGAACTCAACAATTATTACAAAATTTAACTGCACATGTGTTGACAAGTACCAGAGGACAGGACCACATTACACCAGTTTTAAAGTCGCTGCATTGTCTCCATGTCCACTTCAGGGTAGATATTAAAGTTATACTATTAGTTTTTAAGTGTATTAATGGCTTTGCACCTACTTATCTATCTGACCTGCTTTTACTGTATCAACCCACGTAGATCCTGACACCAAACATTTATCTTTACCGGTGTACCCCGCCTTCCACCCCGAATGCAGTTGAGATAGGCTTCAGCACCCTCCGCAACCCCGAACGGGACAAGCAGTAGAAGATGGATGGATGGAAATACTAAAATAAAGACGAGCGTTGAGGTGGCATTTAGCCAACTATGGCCCCCACCGGAAGTACAGCCTGCCAAAGAGCCTCTCAGCACTAAAGGGACCGTTGATATTTTACCAAAAAGATTAAAGACACACCTTTTTAATCAGACTTTTTACTGATTATGTCAAAATCTTCTTAGGTTCTCCATTTTTATTTTGTTATTTTCTATTTTAAATATTGCTATATTAATATTACTACTAATATTCTCTCAATTTTACATTTGTATTCATGGATGGATGGATGTTTTATAGCATTTTTTTTTTTAGCTGCCGTTAATTTTAGTTATTGTCCAGTGTTGGCTCAAATGTGGTGGGTTTTTTTTTGTTTTTTTCTAAATCCCAAGTTATTTTTAATGTTAGACATGCTTGCAAAAGTTACATTAGGAACAGTACATTTACACTTGCAGAATTAAATTTCAGCATATTCGAAAATGAGTAGGAAGAGGCAAAGCTTCTTCAATGCCACGCCTTCTCATCTCAGCTTCATTTACAATGTCCTAGTTAAAATTTTGAATGGACTTACTGCAACTTCCTCATGTCAAACATTGTTCTGTTTCTCTTGTAACAGTGCCATCATACCAAAAGGGCTACACTACATTTATTCCTCTGCATCCTCTGTGTTTTGATGATGGGTCTTCAATACAACTGGATGAGGGAATTCTTGTTTTCAGCTGCTTTCTCTTCCAAAAACTCCAAGCAACATAATGTAACCATCCTGCAGTGGCACTGGCCCTATGACAAAGATTTGAATTTCAGCCAGGACATCTGCTGGAAACACTTTGGCACCCCAAACTGCAGGGTCGTGACACAGAGGTCCTTGTTTTCAGAGGCGGACGTGGTGGTGTTCTTTAACCGAGAGCTTAGAATTAACAAGGAGAAACTGCCCCTAGAGCTTCCCAGACCGCCAGGCCAGAGGTGGGCTTGGATGACCATGGAGGCGTCTGTGCGCAACGGAGACCGGAGACGATTTGCAGGTTTGTTCAACCTCACTATGAACTTCAGGAGGGACGCAGATGTTAGCATACCATACGGTGAACTTGTACCACAGAACTCTAAAGATCCAATGAAAGGCATCCAAAGAAAAAAAAACGATCTGGTCTGCTGGGTGGTCAGAAACTACCAAGAGTCCTACAAAAGAAGCCAAGTGTACAAAGAACTCAGCGCTGTCGTTCCCGTGAAGGTCTACGGACGGTGGGCAAAACATCCTCTTTCGCCTAAAGATCTTCTTCCCACCCTATCTCGCTGCTATTTCTATTTAGCCCTCGAGAACACCATTGCCAAAGATTACATCTCCGAGAAGCTGTGGAGGAATTCTTACCTATCTGGGGCGGTTCCGGTCGTCCTGGGAGCATCTGTGCAAGATTACGAGGCTGTGGCGCCGCCTCACTCGTTCATCCACGTTGACCAGTTTGCGTCGGTGAAAGAGCTTGGCAAGTATCTGCTGCAGCTGGCGGGTGACGTCAAGCAGTATCGCGAATATCTGCAATGGAGGACAGAGTGGAAGGTGGAACTGCACAACGACTTGAAGTGGAGACTGTGTCAGATCTGTTTGCGGTATCCTAGCTTCCCTCCGTACAAGGTCTACGATGACCTGGAGGCCTGGGATAACGCTGTGTAGAAGGAAGGGAGGGAGAGAGAGAGAGAGAGAGAGAGAGAGAGAGAGAGAGAGAGAGAGAGACATGTTGCAATCTTTATTCGGTCAGATCATACCTCCTTTAAATACAACAACTTTGCATTTGTGGGATTAGAGCAACAAGTGTGTCTGTTTCCTTCTGTGAATTGTGAACTTGCATTTAGTTTCCGTGTTTTGGTTTATTAACAGTGAAAAATTAGAATACAACACACATACGTGTATCGTAACATGATATATATAATAACACATGGATCTCACTGGATTTAACTCAACTCTTAATAAACAAAAAAAAAAACCCAAGATGACAGGTAATGAAATATACACTATTGTTCGGTCGAACAAAAAAAAAGAAATAGACATCACAATCAAAGCTAAAGACACCACTGATATAGCTTTCAAAACTCTGATACCAATGATAATGATGTATTTTTCTTAATGGCTTTGATGCACATGTGAATGTTTGATGTGTTTGATTCTGGATATTATGTGACATGCAATAAAATATATTGGAGAGAAATATTAGAGTTAAGTCATCTGACACGGATGCAATGGACAAAAGTACAAGAATGGAATTATAATGAGTAAAGACCGTAGAAACCACTGGTATGTAATTACTATTGTTGGTCCTAAGATACAGTTGCATATAAATACTATGTATATTGATGGATTTTTACTAAGTATTAAATGTCTACTGCAAGTAGTGTTTGATGCTATCCCTCTTTGATTTAAAGGAAAACTGCATTTTCTTTTTTTAAATTGTGTCTTATCATTCACAATCCTTATGTATGACAAACACACGTATGTTTTTCATTGTTTAAATTGATTTTAACTATTAAATAAATGGGTGTAAAAGTCAGCTTTCAATGGAGCTTATTGGAGGCGATTCTAAAGATTGGTTCAAATAGAGGTTGGAAATATTTGTACATTTTAGATGTTGTATTCTCAATACTTTGTCACTATATTTATTGTACAATAACGGAAATACATGTTTCTAGAAATGTCTTGTATTTTCAGAATATTGGGGAATGTTTTTCCTCTCCCCAAATGTGTCACTATCAAAACATAGCAATAAACTACAAATAAAAAATCTTATGCTAACCTGTTACTATCCCAGTGGGCACAGAGACGTTTAATTAACGTTGAAACAACGTTACTTTCCCGTGTTGAAATAACGTTGGATTTGGGTTGAAAAGGAAAGTTGGATAAACGTTCAAATACCGACGTTGAATCAACGTCAATGTTTCAACGTTGATTCAACTTTCAGTTTCTACCAAACAGAGACGTTTAATCAACGTTGAAACAACGTTACTTTCCCCTGTTGAAATAACGTTGGATTTGGGTTGAAAATGAAAGTTGGATCAACGTTTAAATACCGACGTTAAATAAACGTCAATGTTTCAACGTTGATTCAACTTTCAGTTTCTACCTAACAGAGACGTTTAATCAACGTTGAAACAACGTTACTTTCCCCTGTTGAAATAACGTTGGATTTGGGTTGAAAATGAAAGTTGGATCAACGTTTAAATACCGACGTTGAATCAACGTCAATGTTTCAACGTTGATTCAACTTTCAGTTTCTACCTAACAGACGTTTAATCAACGTTGAAACAACGTTACTTTCCCCTGTTGAAATAACGTTGGATTTGGGTTGAAAATGAAAGTTGGATCAACGTTTAAATACCGACGTTGAATCAACGTCAATGTTTCAACGTTGATTCAACTTTCAGTTTCTACCTAACAGAGACGTTTAATCAACATTGAAACAACGTTACTTTCCTGTGTTGAAATAACGTTGGATTTGGGTTGAAAATGAAAGTTGGATCAACGTTTAAATACCGACGTAGAATCTACGTCAATGTTTCAACGTTGATTCAACTTTCAGTTTCAACCTAAGATCAACCAACCAATTATCAACGTAATATCAACCAATATATCAATATAATTAAAGACAACAAAACATAGTACATATATAGCTCCAGGCTGAATCCTGTTAATGCAAAATTAAAATTAAGTACAAAGAAGATTGTTTATCAAAAACTGAATAATAAATAGTTTGTTCTCCTGACGTATGTATAAATAAATAAATGGGTTGTACTTGTATAGCGCTTTTCTACCTTCAAGGTACTCAAAGCGCTTTGACATTACTTCCACATTTACCCATTCACACACACATTCACACACTGATGGAGGGAGCTGCCATGCAAGGTGCCAACCAGCACCCATCAGGAGCAAGGGTGAAGTGTCTTGCTCAGGACACAACGGACGTGACGAGGTTGGTACTAGGTGGGAATTGAACCAGGGACCCTCGGGTTGCGCACGGCCACTCTTCCACTGCGCCGTCCCTATAAAAAAAGTTTGCTCCTGTAAGCTCTGCAAAAAAAAAGTTGGTTGCCTTCTTGTGCCAAGAGAAAAAACTTTGTACGCCCCAAAAATTTCTGCGCTCCGTGCAGTCTTTTATTGTCAATCATAAAACATATGAAACAAAATCTGTCTGAATGTTTTATTGTCATATATTTTAGTATACATGTTGGCCAACAGGTCAACAGTGAAACCATTTGGAAGTTTCAATACTTGACAAAAGGTCTTGTGATAGCAGTACTGGCCTCATCAGTAAAATAAAAAAATAAGTAAAGATCATAGCATTTAATATTACATGGATCCTTTTATGGGCGACCCGTGGACTTGCCTTTTGAGACAAAGCCTTGCTAACAAGTCAAACTAATTAAAAAGTACCTGTACTTAAAATAAACTGGCAACATTTTAAATAAACATTAAAATGAGCCAGAAAAACCTAACTGCCATCCAGACGGGTGTTTTGAAGATCAAAATCAAGAGGAAGTAAATTAATACAGTGACTGGCGCGGCTGTAAAAGACAATGGGTACAGAACCAAAAAAAAAATGTTGTTTTGCCTTCCGCTCGATTGTAGCTGAGATAGGCGCCAGCGCCCCCCGCGACCCCAAAAGGGAATACGCGGTAGAAAATGGATGGATGGATGTTTTAGCCTGGAAAAACAATTGTTTGCTTTTGGACAGGTGGGGAAAAAAATGTTAGTGGTCTGCTTGGGGAGGGAAAAAAAAAGTTTGCTGAGGTCCAGTTTATACAGTCAAAAAAAACCCCGTTGAGAATAGGCGTGAGATACATTTCTCGTTTTCCTGCAACCCTCTTGTGAAAGGGCCAAAATTATATCGATATAAATAACCAGTATTATCTCAAGGTACAAACCTGAATCTTTATGGACGTCGATAGTTTTCTTTGCCGTGAAATAGTTCGATTTCCAATTCAAATCTTCGCTGTTCATCTTACTTGCTGGATTGGAAAGGAAGTACTTCAGTACGCATGCGCACAAACGTGGCTTTTAGCTCACGCTGCCATCAAGCCACGGTTTCGTTGAAAATTGTCGCAAATGGCCGATGCGCGGGCAGAATGTTTGGCAAGTTGAATTGTACACGTTGAAACGACGTTGAAACGACGATGTCCCCCAATGATGAAAACAAACCGGATTTGCAACATATGGTGTGGTGGGGTCAGTTGGTTGTGATTTGGTCAGGATATGGTTGAGTGACGTTGAACTAAGGACGGGTGCCCACTGGTATGGTTCCTTCCCTTGTGTAGAGGTTGTTTAAAAAAAAAATATTGCGGGTTTTTACAATAAAATCCATAAAAAGGATTTTTTAAACTATATTACTTCAACATATGCAATCTTTTGTTTCTGAAATGCAAAGTAAAATTTATTTCAGAGTTGATGATTTATGAAATTGAACATACACTTAACCAATCGGTATAATATTTTAATTGATAAACTCAATACACTGTCTTTTCTTTGTAAACCCAAAGTGTTTCAGTAGTGACTGCACATGTTTTTGTAGTGACCACTATATTGTTTGCAAGGTTGAATTATAATCCCTCAAATGTATTGCTTAGTATTAACTTAATTCATGCTTGATGTTGGAAATATTACAAACACTTATGTTTTGTGGTCAATAAAATCATTTGTTTTTGGAGTAATCCTAATATCAGTTGAAAATAAGTACCCACATGGGTTCAGTATTCAGTGGGCAGTGGGTAGCGCTCATGCCTTGCAGCGAGAAGGTCCTGGGTTCCATCCCCAAGCTCGGGGTCTTTCCGCGTGGAGTCTGCATGTTCTCCCTGTGAATGTGTGTACTTTGGCTTCATCCCACCTCCAAAGACATGCACCTGGGAATAGGCGTATTGACAACACTAAATTGTCCCTAGTGTGTGAAAGTGGGGGTCCCACCCTCCGGTCTGTTGCAGTTTAAAACCGATCTTGACTGCTGTTTATTGAGATAACAGTGAAGTCGAACCTGGGTGTGGAAAATGTGCGTGTTTGTGGATTTTATCAACGGTGTCTGAGCGTTCTAACTGTAACAGGACTAAGCTTCAATCGTCACAGGACCAAGAGTTGTAACTCCAGTGACAGCGGTAAATTTGAGAGTATTGTAAATGACACAATATATATTTTTTTGTGTTTAGTATAAGTTTTATCCCGTTAATTAAATTAAATTTGCTCTGTCATGAGAAATGGAATAGTCACAGCCTTCTCAATTGAATGTAATCACGCTCCCCATTGTTGGATGATGCTGAGACAATGATTGTACAATGACATTGCAAGATCCCATCAGTTTCTACCTAACCCTAACACTGCCTACTATTTTCAAGGAAATGTTGAAACACTATCTGTTTTATAATGTTCCATTTAATCTTACTTTTTATATCACAGTCAAACTAAGGAAGTTAGAAATAAGAATGTATTTGTTTTGAAAATATATCTTTATTTTAAATACCACCAACAGAGTAAGGTGGCGACTTGTCCAGGGTGTACTCCGCCCATGTGCAGCTGAGATAGGCTCCAGAAACCCCTGCAACTCCAACGGGACACTCGGTAGAAATGGATGGATGGATGGAAAACATACTATGCAACAATAGCTTAGACAATACTACAAATAATACTAAAGGCATATCGTTGATTGTATGGTTGAGTTAAGGTTTAAGCCACATCAAGTAGTTAAAAAAGATGAAAAAATTGTTTCATATCAATGGTCAATGTTTAAACTAATAATGCCAAAGTTTTTTAAAATCTTCCCATACTACTTTTTAAACTTTAAATGTCTACTTTTTATCATTGTAAGATATTTCAGGAAAATACATTTAGTTTATTGTTCAGATTACAAGAGTTTTGATCCATGCCTTGGATCAAAACCTGTTAATGTAATCTTTATACAAACGACATTTGTAAAGTTACAAAGGACTTGAAGTTTTATTTGCAGACGACACAACCGCTTTCTGTTCAGGAGAGAACACACAGAAGATAATACAAATAATAACAGAAGAACTGAACAAATGAAAAAAAATGGTTTGAAAAAAACAGACTATCTTTGAATCTCAGTAAAACTAAAATAATGCTATTTGGTAACAGTAGAAAAGAGCATCAGACTTGAATATAAATAGACGGAGTAGATATTGAAAGGGTAAAAGAAACCAGATTTTTGGGAGTATTAATAGATGATAAAATGAACTGGAAATCTCACATACAAAACCTACACAATAAGGGGGCAAAAAACATTTCAATAATGATTAAAGCAAAATACGTTGTGGGCCAAAAATGACTTTATATTCTCTACTGCTCGCTAGTGTTACCATATCTGAGTTATTGTGCAGAAATATGGGGAAATAACTACAAATGTGCGCTACATCCGTTAACTGTGTTACAAAAAAGATCAATTGGAATAATACATAATGTTGGATATAGAGAACATACAAACCCATTATTCATTGAGTCAAAAATATTAAAGCTGGATGATTTGATAAAATCGCAAACAGCTAAAGTGATGTCCAAAGCAAATTATAACCTGCTACCAAAGAATGTACAACAATTCTTCTCAACTAAACAGGAGAAATATAACCTAAGAGGAAAATATAATTTAAAACATTTGTATGCATGTACAACACCTAAAACCTTAGCATATCAGTATGTGGAATTAAATTATGGAATGGATTAAGTAAATAAGTTAAACATTGTACTGATATGATCCAGTTTAAGAGGCTGTTCAAATTAATAGTGCTTACAAAGTACAAAGAAGAAGAATTATGAGAAACACTTTCAACCTTATTGAAAATAAAATATTCTTCATATCAGTATGTTGGTAATGACTGAATTAATTAATTACATGTTACAGAACTGTTGTATTACTCATTCACGGATGTCATTTGACTATTTTGGTGTAAAAAGAGTCAGTAAATGAATGTATATATTTGTGGGCGCTCTGACATGGGGAAGGGGTAGGATTAAATAAGCTCTGCTTCTTCCTGCTCCTTTTCGGACATGATGTGATGTGAGGTGATATGAATTGTCTGATGTATTGTGTTGTAAATGTGCTCATGTTTGGAATAAACTCAAAAAGAAAATAATAATAATAATAAATACACTTTTTTTATATTCAACACAATGTTTTAATTGCCTGTTTTGTAGGAATATTGATAGTTTTCTTCTTTTTCTAATGTTCACGTATTTTATCTCCAACACCTCATGTGACCCCGAGAGGGACAAGCGGTAGAAAATGGTGGCTGGATATTGCACTACAATACTACAAAATTAAATTGATTGAATAGCTGCAAGTCAACTTTGGCTTCTTGTTTTTAAAATAGTGATCATTTTTTGGTCCCCATACTTTTACCTTTGCTTTTTCCTAAATCTAACTTTGTTTACATGTATGTGTTCTTCACAAGCAGGAAAAAGTTTGTTTGTTAGTTTTGAAAAACGGCCGTTGTAAAATATTAATAGACGTACTAACGCAAAATATATTTGTATGTTTATCTCTTTTTCCTAATTCAATGATTTGTATTCCATTTGTACACCATGCACATTTGTGCATTAATACACATCGTGGAAAAGCAGGGTCCTCCATTTGTACATCTATTCATTAAAGTCATGTTAAATCAGCAAAACTTGTTCACCCAATTACTTTTTTAATAATTTTTTTTGCATCCATCCATCCATTTTCCACCACTTGTCCCTCTGGTTCTTTTTCATTTCAATTCTCAGTTTTACAGTATTTAAACAAGATTTTTTTTAAAACCTATTCAAAATGTTAGGATTATTTCTGGAAGGAATATGTTACATGTTTGAGAGCAGATTTTTTCCCACAACCCTACTGCACTTGTATATTTATTCATTAAGGCTATGTTAAGTTAAAAAGTGTGTTACTCTTTAACACTCTTTGTGTGTACATACCTTACTGATTAATAATGGCTGAATTTCA
Organism: Nerophis ophidion; assembly: GCF_033978795.1. Classification (NCBI taxonomy): domain Eukaryota; kingdom Metazoa; phylum Chordata; class Actinopteri; order Syngnathiformes; family Syngnathidae; genus Nerophis; species Nerophis ophidion. Next base: position 8,328,645 of record NC_084626.1, on the reverse strand, counting down.
CATGCATACGTATTCCTAGTCAATGCTGTCAAAACTATATGGACAAGAGCACTGTCAATTTCCAATTGTATTTTTTTTTTAAAAGGCTTACATGAATAACAAGCTGTTATTTGGATGAAAAAATATCTTAAGACTAATAATGCTAAAGTTTTAAAATGCATTTACTTTTGTTTAGCTGCTTAATTTTTAGGTGATATCTATTAATCTCTCAATATACTGTGTAATCATTCTACAAAACCCAAAACCAGTGGAGTTGCCACTTTGTGTTAATCGTAAATAAAAACAGAATACAATGATTTGCAAATCCTTTTTGACCTATATTCAATTGAATACACTGCAAATCAAGATACTTAACGTTTAAACTGGTAAACTTTGTTCCAGAGACCAAAAAATCGGTCTAAGCCTGGGCCCTTGGTGAGGGGGTCGAGACTGAGGCCAAGGAAAAAAACAACTCATAGCCATAGCACACATCCCTCTTAGATGTGTGTTAAGAGGGAAACATCAAAGAACATAAAGGACAATAAAGACATTAAAAAAGTAGACCTGATGTTCCCAGCCACTTCTACATACAGCTATGAATAAAAAATAAAAGAAACATACACTGTAGTGGCCTCTGCAGTGTTCCACCCCATCGTCTGCTGGGGTGGAGGGAGCATGGTCAAAGACAAGAGCAGACCCAACAAAGCAACCAAGAGAGCCGACTCCCCTCTCGCCCGCCCACTAACTCAGCCAGTGTCCCGTCTGCAGGGATGAGCGAGGATGCGTCCAAGGAGACTGAGGTGTCCGATACCTGCTCATTCAGCCAAGACACCACGAAGCTTGTCCCTCCCAGCGCTCAGTACGAGCTTTGCAGCCCTGTCTCGTCATCTGCATCTCCTCCAGTCTCTCCAAAATGACTCTGGTGTGGCAGAGACCCAGCAGCTGGTCTCCATGGCCAAAAGGCTCCCGGGAGGAAAATCCAATGTCCACAAAAAAAGCACTGCAGAAGTCACAAAAGTGCCACTCCTAGTCACACAGTCGAAAAAGGTCCGCAATCAAAAGGCAAAAAAAATATATATATGTATATATATATATAATACATGAAAACAAGAGGGAAACACAAAAGGGTGACACAAGAGCACAGAGTTCCTGCCAACAGCAGCCACTACAGCGGCACCATCGTGGAAAAAAAAACGAAGGAATGGGCAACTTACACATCTGTGAAGGCTCCATTGATGCTGAAAGATACATATACTGTAGCTTTTGCAGCATTATACAGTATTGTACTATCCAAGCAGTCTTTTTCATGGATTCCTGCTTATTTCAGCAAGACTATACCAAGCCATATTCTGCACTTGTTACAACAGCGTGGCTTTGTAGTGAAAGAGTGTGGGTACTACTATGGCCTGCCTGCAGTCCAGATATGTCTCCCATTATACTGTAAATGTTTCGCGCATTATGAAGCCTAAAACACAACAACGGAGACCCCGGACTGTTGAACAATTTAAGCTGTCCATCAAGCAAGAATGACAAATAATTCCACCTGAAAAGCTTCAAAAATTGGTCTCCAGAGTTCCCAAACGTTTACTGAGTGTTGTTAAAAGGAAAGGCCATGTAACACAGTGGTAAAAATGCCCCTGTGCTAACTTTTTTGCAATATGTTGCTGCCATTAAATTTTGAAGTTAATGATTATTTGCAAAAAAAAATTACATTAATCAGTTCGAACAGTAAATATTTGGTATTTGCAGTGTATTCAATTGAATATAAATTGAAAATGATTTGCAAATCGTTGTATTCTGTTTTTATTTACAATTTTATATTAGTATGTACATCAACCAATTTAATTTCTTAGAAAGGCTTAAATTTAAACAATTAGACTTTATTTTGAAGAACACTCCATACAATGATGTATATATTATTGGTTTTACACTTGGTTTATCCCGTGATGAAGAATATATGTACTGCACATCTTCATTCAAAAACAGTATTGTAGGTCGACTCTACATTTGAAAGTGATTATACCTTCTTGCCAACTCGCTCTGTGTATTATTTTTTAATATTTCAGACGACTCTTTTTGGAAACATTTTGGGAGATCAAATTTTTGAATGATGGAAATATGTTCATTGCAAAGTTGCCGCAACGATTTTTAAAAAATATCAACCAACACTGTCAAATGTAACCAAATGATTACAAAATGTACAAAAGGTAATGTATTAATTCAGTGGGTTTAGAGATCCATCGTCATGAATCCAGATAGCATACATATGTACTTGCGTGAAATATTATGTTTGTTGCATGTTTCAATAACACAGAAACTCCTTAATACAAAAAGATGGCGGCGCCCGGCCGGGCTGCGACTTGCAGAAGCTCTTGGTAGAAATGTAACATTTGGCAAAAATACCGGACAATTCTGCAAATGTCATGGCTGGCTTACAGCGTGGACACTCCGTGATCACTTACGACCGCCAGACAATTCAGGATGTGGATAGATCGGGCTGTTTTGGACTAAAAGATGCATTTATGTTGGACTACATCACTAGCATGGGAATACATTGCCTGCTACATCCAACGGCCTGTGAAGCAGCGGAGTATAGTACCTGTGGGGGCCGTCTACGGAAGACACGCAAGCGGTGTGATCGAAAACAGAAGCGCGGATGCCGAGCGGGGCTAACAACAAAGCAAAAGGCTAATCCCCACAGAACACCGCTTCCTTTCATCCTGAAGCTGCATTTATATGGAAGATGCGAGCCTGCTAATCTGGGTGAGGAGTCAGTTAAGTTAGAACACGTTTTTTCTGCTATGACTGTTTTGGAGTTGGACATATGTTCTACTGAGGTGGCAAATTATGACGCGTTCAGTTTATCAAAGCACCAAGCAAACAATCGGGAAATTCCCGTCATATCAATTTCTAGATATGGTCGTAATTATTTTAAGTGCACTGCGCATAATAAACGCAACATTATTGATATTGCTACTACGGATAATTTGATCAAAAACTCCTTAAAACAGCCCACTACCTATAATAATAGGCTTTTTAAACATAAGATCATTGTCTCCCAAAACGTTATTAGTTATTGAGGTTATCAGAGACAACAATCTTAACGTAATCGGTCTCAGCGAAACCTGGCTTAAACCAGGTCGCACTAATATACAAGGAAAACTTTAACCTTAGTCCTAAGCTAAATAATAAATATAAATCGTTTGAGGTCTGCTTACTATGAGGTCTGTCACACCGCTGCCTCTATACCTGGCTGTTATCTACCTCCCCCAGGGCCCTATTCGGACTTTATCAATGAATTCTCAGAGTTCGTTGCTGATCTAGTGACACATGCCGATAATATAATTATAATGGAGGACATTAATATCCATATGAATTCCCCATCGGATCCACCGTGTGTGGCGCTCCAGACTATAATTGATACCTGTGGTCTTACAAAATAATAAATGAACCCACGCATTGCAACGGTAATACGATAGACCTAGTGCTTGTCAGGGGTATCACCGTTTCCAAAGTTAGGATACTCCTGTATACTAAAGTAATGTCCAATCATTACCTTATTAAATTTGAGGTTCAGACTCATGTTCGGCAAGCTAATAATAATAATAACTGCTATAGCAGCTGCAACATTAATTCTGCCACAACGACAACTCTTGCTGGCCTACTGCCCTCGGTAATGGCACCACTCCCAAATTTTGTGGGCTCTATTGATAACCTCACTAACACCTTTAACTACGCCCTGCGCGAAACCATTGATAGTATAGCACCGCTGAAGTTAGAAAAGGCTTTAAAAAGGCGTACCCCATGGTTTACAGAAGAAACTAGAGCTCAGAAGTTATTATGTAGAAAGCTGGAACGCAAATGGCGCGCGAGTAAACGTGAGGTTTACCATCAAGCATGGAGTGATAGTTTAATAACTTATAAACGCATGCTTACCTTAGCTAAAGCTAAATATTACTCAAATGTCATCCACCTTAATGAAAACAATCCTAATTTTTTGTGTAGTACGGTAGCATCGCTAACCCAACAAGGGACTCCTTCCAGTAGCTCCACACCCGCTCGGCAGATGACTTTCTGAAATTCTTTAATAAGAAAATTGAACTCATTAGAAAGGAGATTAAAGAAAATGCGTCCCGGCTACAACTGGGTTCTATTAACACAGATACGACTGTATATACGGCGGATACTGCCCCCCAGAATAGTTTCTCTCGTTTTGATGAAATAACATTAAAAGAATTGTTACAACGTGTAAATGGAATAAAACAAACAACATGTTTACTTGACCCACTTCCTGGGAAACTTATCAAGGAGCTCTTTGTATTATTAGGTCAATCAGTGCTAAATATTATAAATGTATCACTTTCCTCTGGCATTCTGGCTTTCAAAAAAGCGGTTATCCATCCTCGATCCCTTTATTTAAAAAATCCTCAAAAAAATTGTTGCGGAGCAGCTAAATGAACACTTAGCGTCTAACAATCTATGTGAAACCTTTCAATCCGGTTTCAGGGCAAATCCCTCTACGGAGACAGCCCTCGCTAAAATGACTCATGATCTATTGCTGAAAGATGGATTCTGATGCGTTATCTATGTTGCTGCTCCTCGATCTTAGCGCTACTTTCGATACCGTCGATCATAATATTCTATTAATGCGTATCAAAACACGAATTGGTATGTCAGACTTAGCCCTGTCTTGGTTTAACTCCTATCTTACTGACAGGATGCAGTGCGTCTCCCATAACAATGTGACCTCGGACTATGTTAAGGTAACGTGTGGAGTTCCCCAGGGTTCGGTCCTTGGCCCTGCACTCTTCAGCATCTACATGCTGGCGCTAGGTGACCATCATACGCAAATACGGTGTTAGCTTTCACTGTTATGCTGATGACACCCAACTCTACATGCCCCTAAAGCTGACCAACACGCCGGCTTGTAGTCAGCTGGAGGCGTGTCTAAAAGGGGAACATTATCACAATTTCTGAAGGGTTAAAACCAATAAAAATCAGTTCCAAGTGGCTTATTTTATTTTTTTAAGTTTATCTCAAAATTTTACCCATCACGCAATATCCCGAAAAACGGCTTCAAAGTGCCTGATTTAACCGTCGTTATATCCACCCGTCCATTATCCTGTGACGTCACAGCATGACCACACAGAAAAAAACATGGCGAATAGCACAGAAAGGTATAGCGATATCAGCTCGGATTCAGACTCGGATTTCAGCGCCGTAAGCGATTCAACAGTTTAGGCATGTATTGAAACGGATGGTTGGAGTGTGGAGGCAGGTACCAAAAACGAAATTAAAGAAGAAACAGAAGCTTTTGAACCATATCACGACAGACAGTGGCACGGGAGGAAGCGAGGACGAATACGGCGATCGCCTTCTAACCAACGATTGGTATGTGTTTGTTTGTTTGGCATTAAATGTGGGTAGAGGGGAAGGCTGGATGCAAATATAGCTACAAATAAAGCATAATGATGCAATATGTACATACAGCTAGCCTAAATAGCATGTAAGCATCGATTAGCTTGCAGTCATGCCGTGACCAAATATGTCTGATAAGCACACTCCACATAAGTCAATAACATCAACAAAACTCACCTTTGTGATTTCGTTGACTTTATCATTGGAAATGCATCTGCTTTGAGTGTCACAGGATATCCACAAATTCTTGCCATCTCTGTCAAAGCATAGCTGTCGTCGGTACAGTGTGCAGAACAAACGAGGGACTTTCGCATCTTTTGACCACTGGTGCAACTTGAATCCGTCTCTGTTCGTGTTGTTACACCCTCCGACAACACACCGACGAGGCATGATGTCCCCAAGGTACGGGAAAACAGTCGAAAAAATGGAAATTAACAGAGCTGATTTGGTGACTTGGTGTGTGTAATGTGTTTTAGAAAATGGCGGGTCGCTTTGCGATGTGACGTTACGGGTGAAAGGTCATTGCTCCGACAGGCGAACAATTGAAAGGCGTTTAAATCGCCAAATTCATACTTTTAGAGTTCGGAAATCGTTTAAAAAAACCTATGGTCTTTTTTCTGCAACATCAAGGTATATATTACGCTTACATAGGTCTGGTGATAATGTTCCCCTTTAATGAAATTAAACAATGGATGTCCGCTAACTTTTTGCAACTCAACGCCAAAAAAGCGGAAATGCTGATTATCGGTCCTGCTAGACACCGACCTCTATTTAGTAATACAACTTTAACATTTGACAACCAAACAATTAAACAAGGCGACTCGTAAAAAATCTGGGTATTATCTTCGACCCAACTCTCTCGTTTGAGTCACACATTAAAAGCGTAATATCACTAAAATTCGCTCCATTTTGTCCACTAACGACGCCGAGATCATTATCCGTGCGTTTGTTATGTGTCGTCTCGATTACTGTAACGTATTATTTTCGGGTTTCCCCATGTCTTGCATTAAAAGATTATTCTTGGTACAAAATGCGGCTGCTAGACTTTTGACAAGAACAAGAAAATTTGATCATATTACGCCTATACTGGCTCACCTGCACTGGCTTCCTGTGCACTTAAGATGTGACTTTAAGGTTTTACTACATACGTATAAAATAGTACACGGTCTAGCCCCAGCCTATCTTGCCGACTGTATTTTACCATATGTCCCAGCAAGAAATCTGCGTTCAAAGGACTCCGGCTTATTAGTGATTCCCAGAGCCCAAAAAGTCTGCGGGCTATAGAGCGTTTTCCGTTCGGGCTCCAGTACTCTGGAATGCCCTCCCGATAACAGTTTGAGAAGCCACCTCAGTAGAAGCATTTAAGCCTCACCTTAAAACTCATTTGTATACTCTAGTCTTTAAATAGACCCCCTTTTTAGACCAGTTGATCTGCCGTTTCTTTTCTTTTTTTTCTCCTCTGTCCCACTCTCCCTTGTGGAGGTGGCCATGGATGAAGTGCTGGCTGTCCAGATTCGGGACCCAGGATGGACCGCTCGCCTGTGTATCGACTGGGGACATCTATGCGCTGCTGATCCGCCTCCACTATGGACGGACTCTCGTTTTTGTGTTGGATCCACTTTGGACTGGACTCTCGCGGCTGTGTTGGATCGACTATGGATTGAACTTTCACAGTATCATGTTAGACCCGCTCAACATCCATTGCCTTCGGTCCCCTAGAGGGGGTGGGGGGGGTTGCCCACATACGCGGTCCTCTGCAAGGTTTCTCATAGTCATCATTGTCACTGTCACCGACGTCCCACTGGGTGAGAGTTTTCCTTGCCCTTATGTGGGCTCTACCGAGGATGTCGTGGTTTGTGTTGTGGTTTGTGCAGCACTTCGAGACACTGGTGATTTAGGGCTATATAAATAAACATTGATTGATTGATTGATAATACAACTCTTTATTTACAACTATGCAGGCTACTTGAACTCGCTTGACTCACCCAACCTTTTTGTAGCTGCGGACCGGTCAATGCTTGGAGGGAGGTTTTTGTCATGAAAAAGGGAGTTTTTTTTGGGTTGGTGCACTAATTGTAAGTGTATCTTGTGTTTTTTTTATGTTGATTTAATAAAAAATAAAAAATAAAATAAAAATAAATAAAAATGTATAAAAAATTATTCTACGGCCTGGTACCAATCGAGCCGCGGCCCGGTGGTTGGGGACCACTGCTCTAGGCTATACTTCCGTTTCTGCTCTACTGCTAAGACGTTTGGGTCAGCACAGAAAACCTCTAGAAGCAACCCGATCTCACTTCATAAATGCTAACAACTTGAAGACACAGCTGAAAGTCTTGAAAATATAAACAAAAATATGTAAAAATGAACTGACACTGTCTAGTTTTCCTGATTAATGATCAAACTATTAATTAAATGACAAGTATGTTCATTAACAAATAGTTAAGTTACATGTATTTGCACTAATGATTTCTTTTGGAGTAAGTGATGTCTCCAAATGTAATAGACCGTAAAAGAAATTGTATGCAGTGTCATGGTTTGTTTGGTATTAAAAGAAGTTTAAAAATGATGCCAATTATGTTATGAAATTAAAAAAGTGTTAAAGGCCTACTGAAATTAGATTTTCTTATTTAAACGGGAATAGCAGGTCCATTGTATGCGTCATACTTGATCATTTTGCGATATTGCCATATTTTTGCTAAAAGGATTTAGAAGAGAAAATCGACGATAAAGTTCGCCACTTTTGGTACTTCCTGAAAAAGCCTTGCCTTTACCTGAAGTCGCAGACGATGACGTCACAGATTGTGGGACTCCTCACATCCACTAATTGTTTACAATCATGGACGCCAGCAGCGCAAGAGATTCTGACCGAGAAAGTGACTTATTTCCCCATTAATTGGAGCGAGGATGAAATATTTGTGGATGAAAAAAGTGAGTGAAGGCCAGTGGGGGGGATTCAGATAGGGGGGGATGCTGTGAGAGGCGCCATGGCAGCAGTGGGGGTTGCAGGACTACTCGGCCACCTCCAACAAGGGATAGAGCCATACCGTTTTTAACCTGACGCAGACGGTGACGGTCAGGAGAACGCTGATGATATTGATGCTGGAGTAGCACACGACATAGATCGCCTTCAGAATACAGAATGGTAAAATTTATTTATAGACTATTTTTAGCTTTTAGCTTTAGTCTTGCACTGTTGTTGTATTTATAGACTTAAGTATCCATCATTGACACAATGTCAAAACTAATTATCCATCCATCCATCTTCTTCCGCTTATCCGAGGTCGGGTCGCGGGGGCAGCAGCCTAAGCAGGGAAGCCCAGACTTCCCTCTTCCCGGGGGGTCCAGAGGCATTCCCAGGCCAGCCGGGAGACATTATTCCTATGGGCCACAGCTCCATATACCGGCAATATTAAAAATATGCATGTAAAAAAAATAAAAAAATAGAAATTAAAAAACCCTGTAGATTAATAAGATCCACAACAAGACAATGATATTAATTTTAGAACAGGTATGCAGATTGCAGGTGTCAATAATATGAATTGATTTTCAAATATTATGAATATTTCTATTTCCAGGTGTACATATCACAACTGTGTGAACATGGAGACAGTGGCTGAGTGCGCTTGCTGTCATGAGATACAGGCAGTGGCCAGAACCATGGAGCAGGAAAGGGTGGAGACGTGCATCATCATCCACCCTGGCTTTCAATCTGTGTGTCTGGATGAATGGGTGCTGCAGACAGTGTATTACGCCTACAAACAGCAATATGGCGTGCCGCAGCAACAGCAAAATGAGTGAGGCACTAATAAGTTTAAATAATTCTTTATTCTATCAACCAGAATGAGCACTTTCTTATCTTATTCTGTAAAATGTACTGTACTACATAGTAAATGACATTATATATCATAGAAGTATTACATACATGGACCATAGATGTCAACAATATTTACGATTTATTGCAACAGTAAATTACAAATGAATAGAATGCATGACAATGTCTTTTGCATCTCAGTGAATAGTGAGTCACTGTGTATCCATGTCTGGATAATAACAGGTGCCATAATTTGCTATTAACTATTTTGAACTTCCAGGTGGAGACGTTACACAGCATATCGACAGTTTGTCCCTTTCTGCTGGGGATATCTGGGAAAGGAGAAAAGGGTGGCACTACTAGCTTGTGTAGTACATAAGATCAGAAACACATTTCCATCGATGGACTACACAGGGTTCCAAGACGTGCAGTCACTGCAAAAGAATTCACATGGCCACTGTAGTTAACGCTTAGCGAAGCGACTCCTGTGCTGGACGATGGCTTCCTCCTTGTCTGGCTTCTCCAGTTCATCGCAGAGGAAGGGAGGCACATCCACGGTGACGCTGACTTTTGTTCTCTCGTCAGGGGTCTGTGCAGCCAACAAAAACCTCCCTGATCAAGTCGTCTACGTAGCCTGCAAATTACAATTGTAGAATTTCCCGCTCACAACATAATAAACTTATCACGATACAAAGTGTCGAGTGTTTACATGTTTTGTGTCCTCTACACTTACGGTATGTTGGCTCTGTCGCGATTTTCTTGACCACATGGCCCCCTGCTTTATACTTCGGGTAGCGTACTGCATAGCGCTCAGCACCTGCTTTTGTAGTGGCTGTAGAGCGGCTTGAGTTTTCATTCCAGTGCAGCCCAGCAAGCAGGTTCCTAGGTGTGGTAACAGAATAATGTCATAATTAGACATTGTGTACTTTACTCAGCAGGGAGAACAGATACATTTGAACGTGTGTGTTTAATGATGTCATATATCCATCCATCCATCCATCCATTTTCTACCGCTTATTCCTTTTGGGGTGGTGGGGGGCGCTGGTGCCTATCTCAGCTACATCGGGGGGAAGCCGTGTACACCCTGGACAAGTCGCCACCTCATCGCAGGGCCAATACTGAGAGACATCATTCACACTCACATTCACACACTAGGGACAATTTAACATACCTGCACAGCATTCCGATGTATGAGAAGACATACATTTTCAGTGCGAACTGTAAAAGATAAAAGACACTTTATTCAGTCATGCGTCCATACAATGTGTGTGTAAATTTATAAATTGTAGATTTGAATACAAATGTTTGTGTATTAAACTGTTTATTGAAGATTGATCTCCTGCAATAAAGAAGCTGTTTTGTAGCAACAATTCAAAAATGCTTTATAAATATATTTATTTAATAATCCTTCCAAAAAATATGAATGTAAGTTCATAAATTTAAAAGAAATCCAAAAATGCAATATTCAGTGTTGAGAGCTAGATTTCTTTGGTGGACAGGTTCCATAAATATTGATGTAAAATATTTTTTTTTCGTGAAGAAATGTTTAGAATTAAGTTCATGAATCCCGATGGATCTCTATTACAATCCCCAAAGAGGGCACTTTAAGTTGATTACTTCTATGTGTAGAAATCTTGATTTAGAATTGAATCACTATAGTTATTTTTATATCTTTATTTCCAAATAGTTCAAGAAAGACCACTACAAATGAGCAATATTTTGCACTGTTATACAATTTAATAAATCAGAAACTGATGACATAGTGCTGTATTTTACTTCATCTCTTTTTATCAACCAAAAATGCTTTGCTCTTATTAGGGGGTACTTGAATTGAAAAAATGTTCACAGGGGGTACATCACTGAAAAAAGGTTGAGAACCACTGCTGTAGTAATTTGCTCCCTGGCCCCCAAAGTCCTAGTGGCAGGTGTAACCACCCACGCCACCGACAGGCGATCAGCCTAATTCTTACCTGTATGATAAGGCTATGGAACGCCTCCACCTTGGAAGTCTGGTGTTCACCCGACAGCATGGCGATATCTTTCAGCAGGGACTTGTTGACAACCACTTCCAGTTTCACTGCTGAGCGTGAACCTTAACATAAATTTAAAATAGAACAATGTTTATACAAAAATGTTCCAGTCAACTTGAAAACTGGTTATTTATTTACAAGTTTATCTGATTTTTTTGACTTTCAAAAAACCCATCCATTTTCTATTGCTTAGTCCCTTTGATGTTGCGGGCGCTGGTGCCTACCTCAGCTACAATTGGGTGGAAGGCGGGGTACACCCTGGACAAGTCGCAACCTCATCGCAGGGCACTCTTAAAAGATGTGCAGGAAAATTCTGCTATTCCCTCACTGCTTTCGGGCAACTTATTTGCCTACTTACTTGGTTTGAGCCATTGCTTTTGCATACTTCTACCGTGCAGCTGTGCATGGGCACAAATTGGGAAAAGGTCACCATGGTCCTTGTGGATGTTCTGAATGTGTCGCTCCACAGGCTTCCACTTTGCAACCAGAAGTTCCCCCTCACAATGCGGTGTAGACGCTGCTGCCTAGTAGAGGTGGTTAATTATATTTAGCACCCAGGGCTTCAGGTCTTCACAGTCCTTCAGCTTGACGATGGCCTTCAGTTTCTTCCCGATGGCTACAAACATAAAAAAGCAGAAATTTGTAGAATAAATACAATATCGCATTCATCTGATCACTAATATGTACAGTACTTCACAACTTGTCATGCATACAAATAATCCAACTAATATTTTCCAACATGCCAGATACCTTCAAGTACCCCCAGGGGTAAGCGTACCCCCATTTGTAAACCACTGGTCTATTGAAATCTATTGACAGTAATGTCAGTAAATGTATGATACTTTATACTGCAGAGGAACTTGACTAGAACTTGGAGCAATAATTATATGTAGACTATTTTATTGTTAATTTATTTCATTGTTCATGGAGTAATCTATGACTATATATGTCTGTGAGTAGGACTATGGAAACTGGAAATCAAAATACTTACACTCTCCCTTTCCCTTTTGGCAAATGCAGACCTTATATGCATGGTCTGTCCACTTGTGGACGGCGTTGGATGGTCTGAACTTGTCGAATCACTGCCACTAATGGCTGGTTGTGGTCTCTTGAAAATAGTAGGCGCCGCACCTTTCTTTAGCACCAGTCGACGGGTTGTGGCGATGCCCATCTCTGCCCTTCGCAAGGGACCCTCTTCGAAACACGATGTTTCGAAATGATCGATCGCTGCATAATACACTGTACTTTGTGTGTGTGGTCCAACCCAACCGTGTTCGCTTGACCGATTAGTTCCAAATTAAAGCTTCACCGCCATCTTTGGGGAATGTAAACAAAGAAACGCCAGCTGGGTTTGTGTTGCTACAGCCCGCTGCAATACACCGCTTTCCACCAACAGCTTTCTTCTTCGTAGTCTCCATTATTCATTGAACAAATCGCAAAAGGTTCAGCAACACAGATGTCCAAAATACTGTGTAATTACGCGTTGAAGAGAGACGACTTTTAGTCGTGTGTGGACGTGAACTAAGATGTCCCCCACAATTAGTTACGTCACGCGCACGCGTAATGATACACGTCTTCATTCTGCGACGTTTTCCCAAAAAAACTCCCGGGAAATTTAAATTTGCAATTTAGGAAACTAAAAAGGCAGTATTGGCATGTGTTGTATTGTTATATTTCATCATTGACATATAAACTATCTGTCACAGTCAGTCTGTGTCTGTTTTTCTCTGTGTGTCTTTTGGAGAGTGGGCGTGTTTTGGGCGTAGGCTTGGCTCCAGCTCTCAGCATGGCACAGCTGATCCCAGCACCCTAATCACTCACCTGCCTGCCATCAACTCATCACCTGCAGCCTACAAATGTTTTGACTCCACTCGGCGCGATCGCCAGATCGTTTCACCTTGCTACATGTGGTAATGCTTCTCACCAGTTTGTTACAGACTTCTAGCAACTTTGATAATCTTCCAAACCTGCTATTTTTTGTGTTTTTTGGCTCCTCATCTTACCCGTGTTTTTTCCTCTGCCTTCAGTTCCCTACCTGCCGTGTGTGCCTGCCTCAGCCTGCTAGCCTCAGCCTGCTAGCCCCAGCCTGCTAGCCTCGACCTGCTAGCTACAGCCTGCTAGCCACAGTGTGCTCCCCTGGACTGCAAAGCCTAGGACTACAAGCTGCCTCCTTTCCCTCATGTTTTATTAATAATAACCCTTGAACACTAATTCAACTTGTCTTTACTGCATTTGGGTCCACCCGTTTTACACCCCGTGACAGAACAATCTGGCCCTAACAATGGACCCAGCAGAATTTGACCGTGTGAGGGAGGCCTTTGCCAATCAAGGACAGCGTTTGGGAAACCATGACCAACTATTACAAAAACGTATTGACCAGATGTCACGCGTTTCCACCCAGCTCACAACTGTCATCAATCAACAAGCTCAACCACAACCCGAACCACCTGCACCACCTGCACCCCATGCTGTTCCTGCTGCAGAGCCACACATCCCCCCGCCTGATAAATATTCCGGCAATCCTAGCACCTGTCGTGAATTTTTAACTCAGATCCAGCTTGCTTTTGAAGCTCAGCCCTCTCGTTTTGGCCGTGAGGCAGCCAAAATCGCTTATATAGCCAACCTGCTACAGGGGCCCCCTTTGAGTTATTTCAATGCCCTTCGTGAGCAAGGATCCCCTGCAGTCGAGTCCTTTGCTGCACTATCTGCAGAACTGAAGCGGGTCTACGACCACCGCATACGAGGGCAGCAAGCAGGTCAGCAGTTGTTGTGACTTCGTCAAGGGAAAAGCTCAGTAAGAGAATTTGCCTGTGAATTCCAGTCCCTAGCTGTGGAGTCTGGCTGGAATGACCAGGCCCTTCTCACTGCTTTCCAGAATGGGCTTAGTCGGGTCATTGGAAGGGAGATTGCTCTGAGGAATGAGCAGTTGTCCCTAGACGAAGCTATTACAGCAGCTATCAACATCTCTGACCAGATGGCCCAGTGGAAAGCTGACCCCGTTTCTTGCAGGTCATTGGAACCCTCCAGCTTTAGACCCAGGTCGGCCGAGCCCAATTTGCCAATGTGCAAAGCCTCAACCTCCAGTTCCCCTGTTGAGGAGCCCATGCAGGTGGGCCGGGCTCACCTTACACCTGAAGAGCGCCTCCGCAGAAGGAGGGCAGGGGTGTGTCTCTATTGTGGTCAATCTGGCCATTTCCTTGCCACCTGTTCTTTGCGGCCAAAAGAGTAGGCTCACCAGTATCAGTGGGGGTTCTGGTGAGCCAAGCTGTCTCCTCCCCTAAGTCCCTATGCCGCATGCAGTTTTCTGCTAGTCTCCGTTGGCAATCTCAGTCCATGTCTCTCCTTGCTCTGGTGGACTCTGGGGCGGATGAGAACTTTTTGGACGCATGACGTTGCTTCCCAAATGTGCATTACCATCGAGCCACTTCCCTCACCCTTACAAGCCAATTCCCTGACTGGTCGACTCCTTGCCCGTGTCACTCACCGATTCGAACCTGTGCACCTCCTTGTCTCTGGTAATCATCTTTAACAAATCCAATTCCACATAATCTCTTCTCCTCATGCTCCTGTAGTCGTTGGTCAGCCCTTTTTAAGACTTCACAATCCTCACATTGACTGGGCTGCAGCCAAAGTGGTGAGCTGGAGCTCCTACTGTCTTTCCACCTGCCTGCGGTCTGCCCGCTCCCCTGCTGAGGACACAGTCTCCCCAGTTGTCGCAGAGCCCCCAGACTTGTCCAAGGTTCCCTCTGTCTACCATGACTTAGAAGAGGCCTTCAGCAAGCAACATGCACTGTCCCTCCCTACGCACCGCCCTTATGATTGTGCCATTGACCTGCTTTCAGGAGCTCCCCTGCCTTACAGTCGGTTATACAATCTGTCACGCCCTGAGAGAGAGGCGATGGAAAAATACATCCATGACTCATTGGCTGCAGGCATTATTCGACCCTCATCTTCCCCACTCTGTGCAGGTTTTTTTTTGTGGGTAAAAAAGATGGCACTCTACGTCCCTGTACAGATTTTCGAGGGTTGAATAATATCACCATTCATAACAAATACCCACTGCCTTTACTGGCATCTGCCTTTGAACCCCTCCAAGGTGCAACTGTGTTTTCAAAGTTAGACCTTCGCAATGCGTCCCATTTGATTCGAATCCGAGCTGGTGATGAATGGAAAACAGCCTTCAAGACTCCCCTTGGCCATTTCGAACACTTGGTTATGCCCTTTGGCCTGACTAATGCCCCAGCAGATTTTCAAGCTCTGGTGAACGATGTCCTCCGAGACCTGATTAACCGCTCCGTCTTTGTGTATCTGGATGTTATCCTGATTTTCTCCCGCAACCCAGAGGAACATGTGATTCACGTCAAACAAGTGCTCCAGCGCCTTCTTGAGAACAAGCTCCACATTAAAGCTGAAAAATGTGAGTTCCATGTTCAGTCCACAAGGTTTCTTGGTTTCATCATTGAGAGTGGTCAGGTGAAGGCAGACCCCGAAAAGGTGCGAGCTGTGGTGGACTGGCCACAACCAACCTCAGTTAAACGTCTCCAGGGCTTTCTGGGCTTTGCAAACTTTTACCGCCGGTTCATCCGGAACTACAGTCAAGTGGTCGCACCCCTCACAAGACTCACATCTCCGTCTATCCCATTCACTTGGACGGCAGAGGCTGACGCGGCTTTCAAGGAGCTTAAGAGACGTTTTACCACAGCTCCTGTCCTGATTCATCCTGACCCCTCACACCAGTTCATCCTGGAAGTTGATGCCTCAGTCTGGAGTGGGGGCTGTACTATCTCAGCGTTCTGCCAATGACCAGAAGCTCCATCCACGCACGTTCTTCTCATATCGGTTACAACCTGCTGAGCGCAATTATGATGTAGGTAACAGGGAACTGCTGGCAGTCAAACTCGCTCTGGAAGAATGGAGACACTGGCTTGAGGGAGCAGAACACCCCTTCATCATCTGGACAGACCATAAAAACCTGACCTACATTCAATCTGCAAAGCCCCTCAATTCCCGTCAGGCCCGGTGGGCTTTGTTTTTTGGTCGATTCCGCTTCACACTGACCTACCGTCCAGGATCCCGCAACATCAAGCCAGATGCCCTGTCACGTCAATTCACTTCGGAGGGTCCCACCAGTCCTGGCCACAGTGACTTGGGAGATAGAGTCGGTGGTCCGAAGGGCTCAGCAAGACCAACCGGACCCGGGTAATGGTCCTGATAACCGCCTCTTTGTGCCTGATGCTGTACGTTCACAGGTTCTTCTGTGGGCACACGTTTCCCTATTTGCCTGCCACCCAGGAGTTGGCCGCACCGTGACTCTCCTCAGGCGACACTTCTGGTGGCCTACCATGGATGCTGATACCCGTGCTTTTGTGTCTGCCTGTACTGTGTGTGCCCGTGGAAAATCCTCCAATCGACCACCTGCCGGCCTACTCCATCCCTTGCCAGTCCCAAGCCGCCCCTGGTCTCATATTTCACTGGATTTTGTCACTGGCCTCCCGCCTTCTCAGGGAAATTCGGTTATCCTCACTATAGTGGACAGATTTTCCAAATCAGTGCATTTCGTGGCTCTACCCAAACTCCCCACGTACCTGTAAACAGCCAACCTCATGGTCCAGCATGTGTTCCGTCTTCATGGTATTCCTTCAGATGTGGTCTCTGATAGAGGGCCTCAGTTTACTTCAGAGGTTTGGAAGGCTTTCTGTCGGGCCATTGGAGTCACTGTGAGTCTGACTCCGGGTTATCAGCCACAGTCTAATGGGCAAACGGAACGGGCAAATCAAGACCTAGAAACGGCCCTCTGATGTGTCGTTGCTAAGAACCCCTCCTCTTGGAGCACCCACCTGGTATGGGTTGAGTATGCCCACAACTCATTACCCTGTGCAGCTACTGGAGTGTCACCATTTGAGGTATCCTTAGGATACCTACCTCCGTTGTTTCCTGCTGAGGAAGACGACATCTCTGTACCTTCAGTACAGCAAGGTGTGGAAAGATGTTCGTGCTGCCCTCCTCCGCTCTGTGGACCGAAATCGTCGATATGCTGACCAACACCGAAGTACAGCCCCTGTATACCATCCAGGTCAGCAGGAGTGGCTTTCCTCTAAAGACCTCCCCCTGAAGGTGGACTCTAAGAAACTTGCACCCCGGTATGTTGGCCCTTATGAAATCATTTCCATCATCAATCCAACAGTAGTTAAACTCAAATTACCTGCACGCTGGAGTATCCATCCCACCTTCCATGTCTCTCAACTGAAGCCTGTTTCAACCACCCCACTGTCTCCCCCCTCCCCCCTCCCGTGTCATCGATGACCACCCAGCCTACACGGTCCGGCGACTGCTGGATGTGCGCCGTCGGGGTAGAGGTCTACAGTACTTGGTGGACTGAGAGGGGTATGGACCTGAGGAGCGTCGCTGGGTGCAACGCAGCTTCATCCTGGATCCTTCCCTCATCTTGGCCTTTCACCCCAGTCACCCGGGCAAGCCTGGGGGATCGCCTGGAGGCGTTCTTTGATGGGGGGGCACTGTCACAGTCAGTCTGTGTCTGTTTTTCTCTGTGTGTCTTTTGGAGAGTGGACGTGTTTTGGGCATAGGCTTGGCTCCAGCTCTCAGCCTGGCACAGCTGATCCCAGCACCCTAATCACTCACCTGCCTGCCATCAACTCATCACCTGCAGCCTACAAATGTTTGGACTCCACTCTGCGCGATCGCCAGATCGTTTCACCTTGCTACATGTGGTAACGCTTCTCGCCAGTTTGTTACAGAATTCTAGCAACTTTGATAATCTTGCAAACCTGCTATTTTTGGTGTTTTTTGGCTCCCCATCTTACCCGTGTTTTTTTACCCTACCTTCAGTTCCCTACCTGCCGTGTGTGCCTGCCTCGGCCTGCTAGCCACAGCCTGCCAGCCTCAGTGTGCTCTCCTGGACTGCAAAGCCTAGGACTACAAGCTGCCTCCTTTCCCTCAGGTTTTATTAATAATAACCCTTGAACACTAATTCAGCTTGTCTTTACTGCATTTGGGTCCACCCGTTTTACCCCCCGTGACACTATCAGACTGCGTGGTCGGTAGTAGTGGGTTTCAGTAGGCCTTTAAGGTTAGAAAAAAAAAAAGTTCATTTCATAAACGAAAAAAAAAAGCTATGAATAAGTTTATTATTGTTGGTGGTTTTACCATTCAGAAAGAATATTTTTACATTTGAATTAAAATTAGACTTGGTTTACAAAAATATTTCCACTTTATGGAGACAATTCAATATTATGAGGAGAGGGTATAAGACATGTATAAAGACAATGAAGAAGTACAACTCCCTTTTCTCCGTATATTACCGTCTGTTAAGTTTACAAAGTGTAGCCTATTTGTGATATGAAGCTATAAAGCTCCTTCTAACCATATATTGCGTCATGTGTTAAACTGTTATCACAATATCCAATTACACTGGAAATTACAAAATACCAACTTTAATTCTGCTAAAAACCAACATTCAATCAATGATTATTTTTTTAGCCCTTTGTCACAAATGTCTCAAAGGGCTGCAAGAAAACCACAAAGATATCCTCGGACCTGGTCCCACATCAGGGCAAAACACAATTTATTTAAATATATTGACCTAATAAATGAAAAAAAATATAACTTAACGACTGTACAAAAGATAAAGAAAACATGTAAAACACAAATAATGAGGGGCCACTGGATGCAGAAACTGGGTGACGTTGGGGCGCAAGAAAAGATTACTTAACAAACCTAACATGCACTTTTTAATGAGTACACCTTCTTTGGAGGGCCAAACCTCCTGATTTTTCCAGGTGACTCCCGAATTTCGGTGCTCCTCCCGTCAATTCCCCAGGGTCAAACATGCTCCCGAAATATGTCCGCATTTTCACACGGCCTACAAAATTAACGGAGTGCCGCGACAGCGCTGTCAACAGTGTGCCGGAACGGCCACATGTCATATGAGGCTTTGACAGACATACGTAAATAACTGCAAGACATACCTGATCAATAGCCATACAGGTCACACTGAAGGTGGCTGTATAAACAACTTTATCACTGTTAAAAATATGCGCCACACTGTGAACCCACACTAAACAAGAATGACAAACACATTTTGGGAGAACATCCGCACCGTAACACAACAGAATAAGCACCCAGAACACCTTGCAGCCCTAACTCTCCACCTCAACCCACGCACGGCGGGAGGCTGGATGGGGCGGTGTTTGGTGGAAGCAGGGGTTTATATTATAGCCCGGAAGAGTTAGGGCTGCATGGGACCCTGGGTATTTGTTCTTTTGTGTTTATGTTGTTACGGTGCGGATGTTGTCCCGAAATGTGTTTGTCATTCTTGTTTGGTGTGGGTTCACAGTGTGGCGCATATTTGTAACAGTGTTAAACTTGTTGATACGGCCACCCTTAGTTTGACTCTAAGCTATTGTTGCATAGTATATTTTAATATTGGTAAAAATATTTAACCTGTTGATGGTTAAAGATATATTTTAAAAACAAAGAAAGTCTTATTTCTAACTTCCTTAGTTAGATTGTGATATAAAGTAAGATTAGAAGGAGCATTAAAAAACTGTGTTACAACATTTTCTTGAAAATAGTAAGCAGTGTTACGGTTGGGTAGAAACTGATGGAATGATGCGATGTCATTAGATAATCAGTTGTCTCAGTATCATTCAACAATGGGAAGCGTGATTACATTCAATCATGAAAGATGTGACTATTCCGATTCCTACGTCAGCAAATTTGATTAAATCAACGGGATTAAACATATACTAAACACATAATAAATATAAATTGTGTCATTAACTAAGCTCTCAAATTTACCGCTGACGCTGGAGTTACAACTCTTGGTCCCGTGACGATTGAAGCTTGATCCTGTCACAGTTAGAACGCTCAGACACTGTTGATAAAATCCACAAAATGGATACATGATTATAGTTTTCCACACCCAAGTTCGACAAACATGACATGCACCTGGGGATAGGTTGATTGGCAACACTAAATTGGCCCTAGTTTGTGAATGTGAGTGTGAATGTTGTCTGTCTGTTGGCCTTGTGATGAGATGGCGACTTGTCCAAGATGTACACCGCCTTCAGCCCGAATGCAGCTGAGATTAATTATATAGATTGATATTTTTTAATCGTTCAAAGACCTGCCAAATTAAATATAGTGATATATATTGCCATAAAATACACATTTTTATAGCTTGATGGGTTCAAATCAAAGGATGACAGAAAACAGGAGACACACCAGAAGCCAGGTGGCGGGACTTTAGTTTTTTTTGTATTCAATTCATATGACATCACTTTTTACAGAAAGTGGGTCTGGTATTGTCTTACATTTATTTACTCCATAAAATGCATTAAAAAAAGATCTATCATCTTGTCTCTCGTAATGATTGTAAACAGGCAAAATTAAAAAAAAGTGCAGTTTATGTAAATAATGTGGTGTGAAAAAAAAAACCTACAAAATGTACTGAAGTTGATTTGGATAAGCGTCCTCTGCAGTCGTCTCAGCCTTTTCAAGTGCAGGCAGACTAAAGTCCTAAAGAACTTGACAGTTATACTGTAGAGTAGAAAACATATTCCTTACCTGATATCAAGTGCTCACTATATGGAATCATTGTGACACTTTCTGCTCACTTCTAGCGTGTTTTATTGCTGTAATCTAGGAGTGGGCAGGAAGCAGCCTGTCATAATGATCTATTCCTTGAACTAGGAAATAGCCTTTACACCTTCAAGACGCGCAGGTGCCCCAAAAACTTCAATGAAGCAAAGGTCATTGGGTTTACCATGTACACGACCTGCATCACCTGGCTCTTTTCAGCCCATTTTCTACATCACTGTCAGTGACTATAGGTGAGTTACTTCCATGTATCCCCTTGACAACCAGCGTCCCCTGCAGTGGACATTTCTTTCTCCAGGGTTACAAATTCTAAAGCACACAATATCCCCGTTACGCAAACACACTGCAGAGGACTCTGGTAAAAACACATTTTCCTTCAAGTTCACCCATTTGTTTACAGAGTATCCTTACAAACAGTTCCTCCATACATACATGCAAGACGTTTTTGGAATATAGGCTGTCTCTCGGATAATTTTTACGCTTTAGGGTGCGAGCAAAAAATGTTGTTATGGACCTCCCCACCGCTGGTTAGCAAAGTGAATGCCACTGTGAACATTCTCCATTCTTTGAACTATAAAACAGCCTTGTTTTTCATGGACAAGGAAGAGCTGCCCAGGACATCGTTTTGCATTAGTTGAACTACGAAATAGCCTCGGTTATTGTTTTTCCAGTCACTGTGCTGCGGCACACTGGTGTGCCGTAAAATACAGCCTGGTGTGCCGTCGGAGATTGTTATTTCACTTATTTGGGTGAAAAATATTTTTTGCAAAGCAGTTATTATAATCCGCAAATAATATACCGTTGTTGAGTGTGGGTGCTGTCTATAGCTGGGCAGGGTAAAACCGTGGAATACTCTTCCATAGCAGTAGGTGGCAGCAGGTAGCCAATTGCTTTGTAGATGTCGGGAACATGGTTTATCGTGATCACAATGTGCAAGTAAAAAGGTATGTAATGCCATAAACAAAAAGTGAGTGCCCCTAAAAAGCATTGAACCTTAGGGTGTAAAGCAATGATAAGCGGTGCACCATAGAAGACACCAGATATTGTCGTACTTTTAGGGATGCAGATGAACAAGGTAGTAGCGTAAATACTATAAATATGGAGTAGACACCGTCCACATAGGAGCATACGAGAGCGCGGCATGGAAAAAAAATTGTCTGTAGTCACCAGATAACAGCAGCATCAACCAAAAATGTCCCGACAATCAAGGTAGAAAAAGGATCAACTTAAATAGTATTAACAGGTGAGGTTAAATGCGCTGGGAGAAAAGGGAACCAGCCACGGGAAGAAGACTAACAAAACTGTAAGTGCCACCAAAATAAAAGCACATGACAGGAACTAACACAAAACACTGGAACCTTAGGGTGTAAAGCAATGATAAGCGGTGCACCATAGAAGACACCAGATATTGTCGTACTTTTAGGGATGCAGATGAACAAGGTAGCAGCGTAAATACTATAAATATGGAGTAGACACCGTCCACATAGGAGCATACGAGAGCGCGGCATGGAAAAAAAATTGTAGTCACCAGATAACAACAGCAGCATCAACAAAAAATGTCCCGACAATCAAGGTAGAAAAAAGATCAACTTAAATAGTATTAACAGGTGAGGTGAAAGGGAACCAGCCACGGGAAGAAGACTAACAAAACTGTAAGAGCCACCAAAATAAAAGCACATGACAGGAACTAACACAACACACTGGAGAACACTTACGGAACTCAACATAAGGCATGATAGCTATGGAAAACTAAATTAAAACTGAACCGACTGCAAAGTAAACAAAAACAGAATGCTGAACGACAGCAAAGACTTACAGCTAGTGGAGCAGACACGGCGGCCACAAAGTGCATCCGAAAATGACATGACAATCAACAATGTCCACACAAAAAAGGATAGCAACAGCCTAAATAGTCTTGATTGCTAAAACAAAGCAGATGCAGGGAATATCGGTCAAAGACATACCACAGGAAAACACCAAAACAGGAACAGCCACTAAAATAGGAGTGCAAGACCAGAAGTAAAACACTACACACAGGAAAAAAAACAAAAAACTCAAAATAAGTCACAGCGTGATATAACAGGTCGTGACTGTACACCTACTTTGAGATAAGAGCTATAGTGATGCATGGTTGGCTATGGTTTGAATTCATATACAACAAATGCGAGAAGAACTTTTTATTGTCAATATCGGCTGCTGAGTTGAATTTTTTTGTTTTCTGCTGGTGGTGTGCCTTTGGGTTTTTTCAATGAAAAAAATGTGCCTCGGCTCAAAAAAGGTTAAAAAACACTGGCTAAAGTGGAGATGGCGACTTGTCCAGAGTGCACACCACCTTCCACCCAAATGCAGCCATCCATGCGACCCCAAGAGAGGGACAAGTGCTAGAAGGTGGATGGATGGTCAGATGGGGGTCTGCATTCCTCATTTTTGAAGGCATTAGGTATTTCAATTACCGGTTTCTTAGACTTGAGTGTAACATATATATATATATATATATATATGTACACTGTACACTAGGTGTGAGTTTTCCTTGCCCTTTTGTGGGTTCTTC